>NW_009909779.1:0-18798 GCF_000696875.1 Nestor notabilis | reverse complement strand
AGTTCAACAAGCGCTAGTGAGTAGGGAAAGAGTCAAGGCAGAGCTGAAATACCCATATACCCCAACTATACCAGAGCAGCATAAGGACCACAGCAATCAGATGTAATAGCAGCGACAGCCAGGAATCAAATCCCTTCCCAGAAATTCAGAAATCGAGTAGATTCAAGTTACCTCTCCTGACAGATTTTAGTCAGCTCAAAGGAGGGAAAGCCTTAAATAATCCGTTTAATTTTTGCAATACGTGTAGAGAAGGTTAGGAACGGCATTTGTTATGTTCATGGCTACATACCTACCTCCCTGCTGAAACCTGATTTAAGCAAGTAGCAGGTATGTGGTTCACAAGAGCTGGACACCAAGAATTTTTTGCAGTGAAATTTGGTACCATCTAGCTCAGAATCAAATGCTAAGGCAAGTTCTGGGGCCTCTGATATATTTAATTTTGAACAAGAGCATCTTTTTGTCTTCTAGTCAGGATGCTATTGCACAGCATGAGGAGAGGACAACCACCTTATGTGCAAGTGCCATCAGCTGCCTTTCATTATAAATAATAACTTACGAGACACAGCTGCAAATGACCACAGGAGCAGAAAGGGAGCCACATGGAAGAGCAAAGGTCACCTGTGGTTGTGAATCTGAGACATGACTAGAAAATTCATCCCATCAACAGTGACCTAGTGAGAGCACAAAAACAAAAAGAAACTGCAACAGGACAGAAAGGACAAAAAAAAAATACTAACACTTCCTCTAGTCAGATCAGATTTCCCAGGGGTTCACCCTGCCAGTTCTGACATACACACCCCAAACCAATGAGTAACTAATTATAGAAACAAGTAATTCCGATTTTTTCCCTCTAGAATGAATCTGAATATAGGTTTCTTAACCAGTCTATGTGAGAGGCCTATGAACAGACACTGAAGATAGCAAGCCTCTTAACTGCAATGTCCATTAAACAAATCAGAGTCAAACAGTGCATTCACTCACAACTTTTAGCACTTATTTAGCACTTTACAGCCATTAATCTCGAACTGCTCTTTAAGGAGAGATACAAAGGATTTTATCTATTCTTTGCATAGGGAAACAGAGGGACAATAAGGCACAGGACTTGGCTGGAAATATACAGAAAGTCAACGGTGTAGGCAGAAACTAAATGCAAGTCTCTGCATTACCAGCCTGGATCATGCCATTTCCTCTGTATAGCAGCCAAAGCGTATGTTTAATAAACAGGTTGTCTCAGGTTGTTGCAAGACCTGGGTGAACTGGCACACGGATTTCCCCCTAGGGTTGACATGAAGGAGCAAACGTTGCAAAGAACAAAATAAAGCGCTGGTTATCCCGCCAGTAATCATAATTCCATCTTGCATTTCTGGGTCTCTTATTTTGAAACTTCGAGGTCTTTCTTGCAACACTGCTTAGTACTATGTGACTGCCAGAGCCCTTGAAACAGAAAAACGGCTATACCGGGTCAGACCAAAGATCCATCTAACCCAGGATGCTGTCTCAAACTTCAGCCAATAAGGAATCCCAAAGGAGGTGCACTAAATATAGACATGATATAGTGATATTCTGCAGGAAATATACTGGTATATCCTCTTACAGCTGGCAAACTGTAGTTCAGATGCCTTGGTATTCAATAGACATTGAAGAATTTTCCTTCTGTGAAGCTGATGATTTCTGAACTCAGGTAAACTTTAATACCCCATACATACCACTTTAATACACCCATACATCCCACTGCAGAGTTTCACAGCTTTATTTAGTGTTTAGTGAAAAAATATCCCCTTTAGTTCCTTTGAACTAGCCTCTTGGTAATCTTGTTTGATGCCCTAACTTCTGGCTTCAAGAGAGAGAATGAACGTCCATCCCCTATTTGCCCCTTCCATGCTGCTCCTGATCTCATGAACCTCTCATACAGAAAGAGTCATAAATCTTCTTACAGACTGGAAAACCCAAATCAATTTAGTAATTCCTCTTACAGAAGCTGTTCCTTTTGATCATCCTTTTTTCCTTCTCAGTGTGTCTTTGAGCTTTTTGTGTCCTTTTCAAGACAAGGAGACCAAACTGCTCACAGTATTCAACATGCAGCAAACCTTGGATTTGTATAGAATCATAGAATCCTTTAGGTTCGAAAAGACCTTTAAGATCAATAACATGTCAAATATACTGTCACAGCAATGACATTTGTTTTCTTTCCTTTCATAGTAACTCCTATCATTCATCCTATGTCTCTTCCTGTCTCTCTTATTAGTATTACTTTATTATTATCTTTCCTGTTATTGAGCACAAAGCTCATATTTTGGTAGATGTATAAGTGCAAAACTTTTCTCTTCAGCGTCAGTAACAAATTCTGTCCCTGCTGTTGTACATATTAATTTGGGGTCCGTTTCCCCACATGCCTTAATTTTCATTTAACTAAACTGAACATAATCAGCCATTTGAATGAGCCAAATCATTCAGTTTCATGAGATCCTTCTTCAACACTTTGCAGCAACCTTGTATGTTTCCCACCTGGAATATACTTACTATTATCAGCTAAGTTTGCCACCTCCCTCTCCACTTTCTTTTCTAGATCATTTGCAAATATCAGGCATCGCAGGCCCAATTACTGATCCAGCTGGGCCTCCACAGGTGACCTGACCAGTTCTTCCTAGCCTGTGTTTCCAGGGTTTTAACTAGCTGTACCTCCAGAGGATTTCCCAAGGCAGCTTAGTTTCTTTAAAAGCTTTTAGAGAAAAATATCAAAGCCATTAGGAAACCAGGCTGAGTGTTGTGGTGGCTGCTGAGTGGGAGTTGCTGCTGCTGGAGGAAAACTCTGCTCCAGAGCTGCAGGTGCCATTCCCATCTTCCCTACCCTCCCATCAAGAAAAGGAGAAGCAGGCTTCGTCCTTCCCTGTTCTCCATTCCAGCTCTTCCTTCTTCTTCCTTCCCCATAGATGGAATAACACTGGTCTCATCCCTCACCCTTGGAAAGGTAAAACGCAGCTTCGCAAGCACTGCCAGGAAGCCCCAAGACTGTAGAACGGAGGCATCTGCAGTCCCTGGGAGCACTGCTGCAACTAGAGAAGGTAGTACCTTGCATAAACATGCTGAAGAGTGATTTTGTAAGAACTGTTGCTATATAAGTGTGCTGCCAACTTAAAGCAGAAAAACAAATGTCTCACACAAGCGCTGTCTCCTACTGTGGAGCTACAATTTTATTATGAAGTAACCTTTATCACCTATCAAGCAATTTTCAACTAAGCAAAGGTCTACCTGCCCCAGGAGTCTTTAGTGGTATCTTGGAACAAAATAAGGATTGGGTCTAATGTCAGTCATGACAATCAAGTTCACTGTCGTATTTTATATGTTTATAAATACATAAAAGGAACTACTGAGTGAAACTGAGCAGGCCTGTCAGGAAAGAAAACCACTCCATGTAACTCCTAGGTAAAAGGTACTTCTTAAGGACCAATATCGCTTTCAGCTCCTCTCTGACCTCTCTAAGTGTACCCCTTCTGATGCCTCCCTAGTGTGAAAGCCCATTGATTCCCCTCTCTGAGATCAGATTCTAGTCTACACCTAAACTCTTGCATATTGATTCTTTCCTACCCATTTTAAGTTCCCCAACCAAGAAACTGTTAAGTAAATGCAGAAAACAACAACCACCTTCCTAAAATAAAGTGTGGGTTTACTGTAACAGTAGGAACAAGGTAGAATTCAAAGCTTTTAAAATAAAATCTACTTGTGTCTTCTCCAGTTGAATTCTAACCTTCCATAAGGATGCCTCAGCAGGTCTATCTGTATGTCAACCTGTTTCCAGCTAGTAACTTCCTGTGGGAGCATCATTTCACCTGGGGAGAGTTCTTCCCCCTTCCCATATACCAGCACTTTTTTACTTTGTTAATCCAAAACTAGTTTAAGTGTGATCCAGTGAAGACATCATGACAGCTTCCCACCTGTTACTATACAACACTACTTGTAATGTTCATTTATGGGTGCTCTTAGCTTTGGTTTTGCCCTCTTGCTTTTGTTTCTTTCATTTTTAATATCAAAACCCTGCTACTTAAGTAACTCGAGAAATTATAAGCATTCTTCACAGACAGCAAATAATCAGAAAATATCCAGCATCCAAAACACTGCAGAGTAGCTCCGAAGAGTAGCTCCAAATCTCTCACTAGAAAGATGAAAAATTCTGAATAGCACCATCCTGAAATGGTTCAGTGAAGTGAAGCAGCTATAACAAACTTCTGTGCAGGTAAGTACTGGGAAGTTTAAAGGCAGTGGCTGCTCTTTACCCTCTTGAAGCATGGAACCACTCAGGATGAGCACAGTTTATCTGACAGAAGTGGTTTTGCAGGTGTCTCAAACTGGGAAATAGCTACCATGCAGGGTTGTAGGGCACAAGAAAAGCAGAGAGAATTAATCACGCAGTTGGTATTAATGTATGGATGAAACACCGCTTTAAAAGTTCAAACAGCAACTGTCAGCTGAACAAAGTTGGCACAAGGGTAAGAAATTAGTTTTGCAATTGTGCTATTTTTACTATGTAATACCAGTAGTGTATAAAAGAACAAATGTTGTGTATACGTTCACTGCCAAACCTAAACCATTGCTAACCATGTTGTTATGACGTGATTAAAATATCACCATCATAATTTGCTGTAAAGGATCCCCCTCCCCAAGCAAGTGTTTTCATTACTGGAGTTTTACCAGACGTGTTTGTGAGAATGAAAGGTGAAGGAATAGCCCAACTCAAATATTTAAAAGCATTTAACCATTCTGGCTCATTGACAGATGTAGCTCTCCCTGTGATTTTTAAAAGCTGCTGACGACTCATGGAAAAAACTTTGGAAAACATAGTACTGAAAAACAATTTTGCCAATGTGTCATATTTTCTGTCTTATCCCTTCCCTTGCTTCTCACTAGTAGAAGAATCTACATGAAAACAGAACCTTGATTCTTTAGGTAGACAAAATTTGGATCTGAACTGTGCCAAAGCAAGTGGGTGTTTGGATCCTGTCCGTTAAAGACATTTAACTTCAGATCCAGGTTCAATCTTCAAAGCTCACAAGAAGTGCTGAGATCCACGATTTTATTCTGACCCATCTCTGTTGCTAAGAAGTCATCTGCTGCCTGTCCTGCACATTAAGCTATAGACTTCTGGTAAGGACTTCATAGGTGGCGGCTGATGTCAACATTTGCTGCCAAATTATAAGCATCAGGAGCTACTGAATATCTGAGGTGGAGGGAGATTCTGAAAGTTTAAGTGGGGGAATAAAAGGACTTTTTCTCTGGTAGTACAGTTGTCTTGAAATAACATAGACTTGGTTTGTTTCTCACACTGGCATAACTTTTTGGACTTCAGTGAAATCACACTGACTGAGTACAAACAAAAACCACAGTCTGTATAAAGCTGAAGTTTTTTTTTCACATTCAGTGTGTTGAAACAACACATTCCAGCCCAGCCATAGAAACTCCTGCTGCCTTGTAAGCACAGAAAACAGAGATTCACCCCAAATCTCCCACTCCACAAATTACTGAGTGGAGAAGGAAAGCAAGCCAAGCTTTCTCAGCTCAAAAAGACGCCAAACTGGACATAATCTCAAAAAAAGTGTCACATTTCATCATGGTTTTTGATCTCTTACTTCCTGATTTAGCTACACTGGGCAGAGCAATGGCAATGCTGGATAAATACCTTCCCTGGGAATGTGCAGGAGGACATGCTTTTACCTGACCTTGCACCCCTTTTATCAAAGCACTTTTCTTACTTTCACTGACATTTACCTCCAAGGACGTTGGAGCAAAGCAAGAGAAGAAGACTCGCATACAGGCTGCCCGCCTGCTCTAAGGAAAGCTTTTCATCGGTGGATTTAGCCATGACTGGGATATCTGAGGAAGACTGACAGATTCATAAGTGCCCAGGGTTTGTGTTTCACTGTTGCCAAGCCACGGGACAAACCCCGCAAATCTACCAGAGGACTAAAATCTACAGTTTTGTGAGGGGTAAGCTGGCACCTACCACACGCACTGGGAGAATGAAAAGAGCAACAGGATGCAAAGCAGCCTCCAGATTTCTGAAGTACTAGCTATCTGATCCTCTTGCATTGTGCAGTATTGCAGTGCTAGGCTACCTGTCACACAGACTTCAAAGGGGCTTCTTACTTTAATTAGAGAAAGCTGAATTTGCCCGCAGAACCCCACTGCCCCTTCCTCTGAAGGACCAGACAAGCAGTAATTGCTAGATGAAATGGAAAAAAATAACTAACAACAACTCCACTCCCAGTTCTCCGGTGTCTTGCACTTCATGTGGTCATTTACATCTGGGCAAAGGCAACGTGAAACACTTCCAAACCACAGAAGCAGTAATTTACACTCACTTCCACTGCATTAGGCATGACACTGAAGAATCAGGCCCTCTCTTACAAGCAAAATGTCCCCAACAATAAATGACGTGTAAAATATAGGCTGTATGATTCCACTTGTTTTGGAAAACAGTCAATTTAGAAAGGTTACCATAAGACAGCAGCAAAAACCTGCCCCTGAACTCCCAACATCTCAAGCCACAGTACATATCTGTGTACTTGTCAATAGTACACAGGGTGCAAAAGATTATGGCCAGCTCAGGCCATTAGTTTCTTTTCTGGGCAGGAATCCCGACATAACAGATACTTATGCATATTCTGTCCCCATTTTATCTAATTACAAATATCTCTCTAGGGATGGGGAGGGGAGAAGAAGTTTGATCACACGATTTTAGGTCACTTATGCAAGGGATTGCTGGGATACGCATTGATCCAAAGACTGCTCTTATATTTTAAAAGTTCCTAGAGCCCTCTAGAGAGATTTAAAAGAAAAAAGTATATATGAATCTTTATTTTTCCTATCTATATGAGTCTGTGAAACTGAGCAGTAGGAAAGACTTGCATTATATACTGCTATAAATCAGTAAGAAGTACATGGAAACATTTAAAATGCCAAGACATTGATTAGCGAACAATAACATGCTGTCCTAAACACCATCTGTAAATACATTCCTTCTTTCCTCTATTGGCCGCATGCACACAAATATGCGTATACAAATATTATGCATACACACAGTTTTCTCTGAATAAACCAATAACATCAGAGAAAAATGGAACAAGGTGATTTAAGAAAAAATTTATGTTGCTCATTTGGACTTCTAGTTAATGGGTGTAGCTCTGGTGAAAGATGCACTATCATTTTATATTGATGAACTTTTGAAAGCCACATTTAGGCATGATCTAATTAAGGAAAACAACATTAAGCAGAATTGCCCCTGCTTGCCTTAGATCAACATGGCCAAAGTCTTCTGCTGTCCAAGAATAGGTACAAAATTGTACAGTTCCCATCACCATCACAAAGTACTTTAAACCTATGCCTGAGTGCTTCAAACCTGCTCCTTAAGCATGAGACGAGTGGAATACAACAGAACTTGGGGAATTTCTTTAAAATTAAAATGAAAGAATTGTTTGAAACCCATACAGAAAGATTGGAGAAGTTATGGGCTGAATAATTACGTTGCAAAGGGACATCAGAATTAAACAGACACCCTTCAGGAGCAGAGAACAGTGGTAACAGACTAAAAAATGAGATCTTAAAGGTCATCAAGTATAGGGAGAATTGCCAAAGTCAAGAGTTGGGACTTGAAAAAACTATTAAAAAACAGTAATATTCTTCAAACATCAAAATAAAAGTGATCAAAGAAAGTTCTGCTGTTTTGCAGCTAGAATGGTACATAGATTAAATATAACGTAGGAACAGGCCAAGAACTAAAAGAATGCTGTGCTTCAGTGGAATGACTGAGGTGGAAGCCACAAAGACATTTGTACAGTTAAGGCATAAATTCTGAATAATGTCTGCCCAAGAACTGCGACACGAAACCATGCATCTACTAGCAAGTTCTTGAAACAGACACTGCAAATCATGGTTTCTACCATTTTACTGAAGCAATTTGCAAGCAAAATAAAGTTCTCTTTGCTAATTGTTTTAGAACACAAGCCTTGCAAATTATTGCAGTAAGGCTAACTGGGTCAGAGTTTACTCACATGTAGTTTTTTAAGTGAAAAATGATCACAGACACTCTTGAACAAGGAAAGACTAAGATGGAAGATCCACACTTTGTGCCAGAGTATCTTGTCATCCTGCTTTCATAAGACACTGAAATTCTAGACATCTTGTTAGCTATTTGGACTTCCAGAAGATGATTCATACAGTACTTTATGAGAAATTACTGAACATCGAGAAATGAGGATGTGTACAAGAATGGTGATAGGACTGAAAAACCACTGAAAGAGAGTTGGACACAGGTAAACTCCTAACAGATAGTAACTGGGTAACAGTAGGTTACTTCTGGAGTAGTAGAAAGGATTGGTCTGGAAACGGACCTTATCAGTATTTCCACTGATGACCTTGTCACCAAAAGTATGTGTGCTGATAAAAATTAGCCACTTTCACAAGTTGAGGGCACATTAAAAAAAAAAAAAAAAAAAAAAAAAAAAAAAAGAAAGAATATCACACAAGAAGAATTAGATGGAATGAATAAATTTCTCTTAATACCCTGGAGATCATCATCTTAACAGCAACAGCTGAAAGGACAGGAGAAGAAACATAACGTAACAACACAAGATGCTATGAACTGCCAGCTGCCAGCCCAGTACAACCACAAGCAAATGCAAAAGCAAGGTGCTCCCAAAAGAGGTAAAAAATACAGTTATTTTAGAGAGCAAAACCTCACCTGGAACAGTGTACAATTCTGTCCACTCACACTCAAGAAAGTTGAATGTGAGTAATCCAAGCTGGAGCAGACGAGGCAAAGACAATAAATACTCCAGCGATCAAAGGAAAGGAAAAGATAGCACAGACAGTTTAGTATATCAAAACAAAGTCTGAGAGGGCTTATAATAGCATCATACATAGGCATGATAGTGGAGAGGAAGACATGGAGGGAGCAAGAGTATTTAAACTAACAACTCCATGCTGGCACCAGAACAAATGGGTATAAACTGGTCACAAGTAGGGCTAGGCTAGGGATTAAAATGCTATTTCCAGCCGTCAGAGCAGTGGGTTCTGGAACCCTCCCAAGAGGAGTAAAGGGAACAAACAGTCCAAGTGGGGATTTAAGACAAGGACTTTTCAGTTTACAAAAGGGATTATCTGATATGGTACCAGGGAACTGGACATAAGACCCAGGAACCTTCTTTTAAACCTACACTTCTATTAATTGAGCCTCTGAGGCCAGTTTTGTCTTTGTCTTCTCATCTGAAAGTACCCACACAGGAACCAGTTAGTGCCAACTGGGATGGCAGCCTTTATGATATAGGTACTTACTCAGTAGAAACAGGACCAGGCTCACCCAAACGCTCAAGAAGACATTAAGCATAGGTTCTTGCTTTAATAGGCGCTCTACCCCAACCTGACTTTTGATGGTAGTACATGCAAGAAAATCACGTTCAAGCCACTGTCACGGCCCCTGAAGTGCTTTGCCAAGAGACCACTAGTGCCAGCATCCAAACCGTTCTTCCAGAGGCATGTGCTGAATTCCCTTCAAAGGTAGTCTTTATCAAAACCCATGGGCGAGCATCTCCCAGCCATTTCAGCCTTCAAGAACTCACTACTGTTTCATCCAGTCCTGTTAGCTACTCAGAGGAGACCTCTGCACTGCATGTGCTGCCTGGAACACCACACAAGAACTACTGGCCAGCCTAATGAAGCCTTTTTGACAAGCAAAATTAAAACTCATGGGAGGCAAAATGACAAAAACCAAAAGAAATCTCTGGGTTTAGCAAAACCTGCTCACAGACTGAAATTTTCATGCCGCTTTTATATCAGTGTAAAGACTTAATGCCCCGCATTTGAGCTGGCCCCTATTGGAAAAAATAGTACTTATAAAGACAAAAGCAAAAGGTCAAAGTCCTACAGCCCTGAAAATAGATGTGTCGGAGGGAAAAACCTGACAGGTCCTGATTGATAACCATGCTTGAGGGAAGCTGCTGGAGGAAAACTGCTGCAGCAAAGGCTGCAGGGAGTCACTGTTCCAAAACCCTGCTGCGGCAGAAAAGGCACATGTGGCTGCTAGAGTAGGAGATGGACATGGTTAATTGACTGGGAAAGTTTAGCAGAGATGGAATTAATGCAAAGAGCTCAGAGCCCAGGCGTGCAATTCTGTTACCAAGGGAAGGAACCATTCGGCTGGAATTGCAATCCATTTTCAGGTCAGAGCCTTTCCCAAAGGCAGAGTGCTCACCCCTCATCTGTTCCTCCTCTTCCCCTTCAAGGGGTGCATGGAGGAGAAGGTAGCTGGAAACAGCAGCCTGGGAAATAGACTGTCCTTTGAGGACCAGCCAGGTTTCGACTTTGCATGGTGTGTGTTTAGCAGTGAGGAATTTGGAAGACAAGTCAGGAGAGACAGCCTTTCCTAACCATAGGACTTTGTGGATAAGTTAGTTGTGGAAACAAAACTACAAAGTTAATAATAGGGGAGGAGGGAATTTACTTTCATATCTACTCAGCAGAATGAATACCTGAACCAGATACATTCGCAGTCTGGTCAGATGAGAATGCCAGGAGTTGGTTACTGTGGAATCACAGCAACAACATGGAAAAAATACACCCAAACAATTATCTTTTTTAAAGTAAAGCAGATTGCAGGGGAAGGTAGGAAAGACACAAACACAAACCACAGACCAGATGACACAGATGATCTTATGTAGTGATATGCTGTCAGTATTTTGGCAAGCAGCACCCACAACTGTGTTCCTTTCAGCTAGCGTCTCAGAGTCTCTTTCCTCAGTAAGGCGGGACTAGATCAGGGAACTTCATTTCTTCTGCCATTTTAACAAGGCAACTTTAAATATACTTACATATACTTACAAGTAGCCCTGTAAAATAAATTAAGTCAAACTATTCTCACACCAGTGACTTTGAATTCTGTGAACAAACTGTGCTGGACAGACTGCCTTGTGTGCCACATGTATGTTTTGAAATGCAAAACAACTTGCCCCTTGGTTCATTTCCGTGGTAAAATCCTTGCACTCAAATAGTGCCTTTATCAGCTCTAGGCATAAATCACTGCCATTAAGGATGCTTTAGTGATATTTATCTGTGAACTTCTTCCATCAGAACCAGGCAGACAGTCTTAACTCTGTTTCCCATTCTTCCTCTGTGCCCCTAATTCCAACTCAGCCCTGGAAGTGCTACCAAGGAAGGATTCCCATTCACTTTCAACACATCACTCATATGCTAACACTAAATGCCAAAAACAAAGCAATGTGGCTTCTAAACCTCCAATTTTGACAATGGTTGTCGGTGTGACTAGTGTGACCATCGCCCACTTAGTCAGTGCATGCCATTCCTCCCCTGAAAAGAATGGAGAAAATAATCCTATGACAGTGACTGTGATGTTTACTTTAAGCATCATTATAAAGCATTTTCCTGCTCTGGCATGAAAGTGCCACATACTTTGCATTACATGTAACATGTAGTTTTCCTGATTCATGCTGGGAACTCCTAAAATCCTCACTGTAGGATACGAAAAGGGAAAATTCCAGGTGGGAGAAATGTTATATAGCTGCTTTCTGCTCTGTCTGGAGAAACCTCACTTGGTAGAGCTACTCTCAGTAGGCAAAGGTAGTCTTTTGCAGGTAAAGAGGGACTCTCCCTTAGATCTGTATTTGTGCACAGGAAGTTAACTACATTTTAGCAACAGGTAATTACATTAATGCCTCCTCTACTCATCCAGACTAGCACGAGATTCATACCTGTCTGTGAAAATAAGCTCACGACTTACCTATGCCACACAATAAGTCAGGGGTCAGATTTAACGCAGTAGGCTCTGATCTGCCATTCTGCAACCGTGAAACAAAGCTGCCTCTCCCTGTGCATGAAGGCAGAACACTGAAGTGGGTCTTGCTCCAAGACAACACTAAAACGCGTCACCTCATATTTCCCATCCTCTTCCAACACACCAGAGTAGATCCTGGTCCATTGTCCCTTTCCAGAAGCCATTAAAAACTCCCCTCCTCATCCTACATGAGGGGTCTGAAACAAACATTTCATTTTGGGAAATGACTCAGGAAGAACATGTGAGGAAGCAGAGCAACAAACAATACATAAGGTGGATATAAATCCAGATAAAATATTAAAATCATTAAAGGGTTGCTGCTCCCTGAAGGTTGGAAAAACGAAGAGAGTTAATTAAAAGCAATCTCCACACAGTGCTGAGCCAGCCTGCCCTGATAAATCAACAGCTAGGACTGCGCTTGTAGAGGTCAATGGGGGAAAGAGGTTGAGAGGCAGGGGAGAGGAAAGCTGGGAGAAGATAAAACATTTAGCTGAGACTATCAACAAAAACAAACCAGATCTGGTGACAGGAAATTGAGAAGGGGTTTCCACATATTTCTCCCGTCAACATTTTTTGGTTAGATTTTGACCTTAGGAATGCCTGTTTGCCATCAACAACACCAGCTAACCTGATCCAAGTTGCCATTCATTTTTATCAGCATGGAAGAAGAGAAAGGAGAAGTCTTTGGGGCCCCATTCTACCTGGGGAGGTATTAACATTGCTTTCATCCATGTGCCATTTGGTCACTAAGAACTAGCATCACCAAAATTAACAGACGGGCACATCCGTTTTGAAGAAGCACCTCCTAAAAATTAAAGAGTCAGTCAGACAGGATGAAGCAGTAGAAGTAGTATCTCAACGCTGCAGTTAAGAGGGTTTCTCCACACCTGTGGAGAAAGAGCTCATTGCAGAGTCTTCCCATCACATCCCACATGGCTCTTAACCTGCACTACCCCAACTACACAAGGTACTAATCTCTGAATTAAAATTGTGCTCCTGATTTATTCCATATTTCACATCATGCTAATGAACCAAAAACTCCACGGATGAAGAATCCATAGGAAATACAAAAAACTACAAAAACAATGAGGGCAAGTTTGTAGATGCAAGTGGGTTCATGTCACAATTTCCGATATTGGATGCTGGTGAGTGATTTATCAAGCACCCAGGAGGACAGCAGCTTCAAACATGATGCAGTTTTTATTCATGGTCAGGACAAAAGGAGTTTAGCAGTAAAGCAGCCTTCTGAACTGCTGTTCCCTTTATTCCTTACTCAGATTGCACATGTTTTTTAAACATAAAGTATCTTTGTCCCCATCACCGACTAAACACAGTCTCACAGGAGACAATATTGAGACCAAAGTACTTGAACAGTCACAAATCCATGGATTATAATCTTCAGAACTGTGCTTGAAGGAAATGGAAATATGGACATTACTTTTCCTTTGAAGAAATAATACTAACTTTGTGTCTCTATTTTAAGTTTCCCCATAGCACTGTTCACTGGATAGTGAACTATCTGGGCTATAACTCCAGCCATTTCATTTTTTTCTCACAACTTTGTGACTAATCACATTACAAACTGCAAAGTTCTTAGAACCAGGCCAAAAATTTCACAGCCACATGTCACAAAGCACTGAACCGGTGTTCACTTACTCTTCCAAAACGTGAAAAGCACCCAAAACATTTTCAAGAGGAAATTCTGTTCCAACAGGCATCATCTATCTTCCTGTGGCTAGCATGAAGCCAACTCCAAGCATAAAAGCAGCATAAGCACTGTACTCTCTGTTTTGGCAGAAGTAGCATGCCCACATCTGATCAGATCAAATCAGCTCTGCCAGCTGATGCGGTAGGACAGACTGGAATTAACCAACTCAGGGCATGGCCTTATTTCACTGCACTGCACCTGGTTTTCTTTGCACTATCCATCCTATTTGGATTTTTGAGACCTAAAAGGCAGGAAGCATTTAGCCGTGTGCTTGTAGATAATTTAGCACGTCTTGACCAAGGCCAAGTATCTTGTGTCACAAGGGGGAATCTGAGAAGAAACAAGGGGGAGCAACTATAAGTTATGTGGGATTCCTTTCTTTTCCATATTAAGATTTCATTGCATGTTACAGTTAGAAAAATTATCAGAAAGCAAGGACAGCATTATCAGATGTCAAAGACTGATACAACTCACAGTTTCATATGAATGGAGAGTTGATCCTCAGTTAGGTTGGATCAGTTCTGTCACAAGGGACTGCAATATTAAGTATCACTTCCAGCCTTTCTCACTGGAAGAATAACACTGATGTAGTCAGTGTCCCCATCAACACCTGAGCAGGGGACTCTCTCCTGGCTACAGCTCAGCAGAACACAAAATTAATGAATCAGGACTTGGCAAGCACACACTGCTGATCACAGCCACCTAGTGCACACTCATCAGTATCCATCCCTGCCCTGCTCCCTCTGCTCCACTGACTCCCTGTGAAGCCTCCCCTCGGACAGTGCTGGGGTGCCAGTAAAACCTTCCATGTGGCTGGAATTGCAACTCTCTGACCGCACCCGGCTCAGGCAGGTAACCTGAAAACTGAGACACATACTGACATACTCCTGCTATTCCAATACTGGAGGGGATGGGGGTGTGAGAAGAATATCTGCCAGCAGCCGTTGAGACACTGCATTATTCTTTTCTGAGACATCTGCTGGGAATCTGTGGTTAAAATATGGTCTGCTGGGAAATAACCCATATATAACAATAAAGAAAAAGTATCATACTTCTAATAATTTAGGCTGTTAAAGATAAATACGAATTTTAAACATTCAGTATTCAAGCACTCACTTATGATATTTATATCACATGTCAGTCAGTTTAGACAGTGAAAATAAATTGGGCAATTCTGTTCTTTTGAAAGAAGAAAGAAAAACCACTTTCTGCTTCTCATGCACTACTCCAGTGTATTTCGGTTTGTTCCACAAATTGTAGAGAAGTTGTTGAAGACAAGAAAGAAGCACTTTCATCTGAAAAAATTTTAAAAATAAAAAGGATTTTAAAAGTATGCTTTATTTTAGGTTGTGTTGGTAACTTTTCTTAAAAGAAACAAACCAGCGCTAAAACTAGGACCTGCACTAAGGAAGCGATTAACACACCCGTCTGCATCTTGGGCAAAATTGCCAGGCAAAGCCAGAAGAGCAGTACAATCCTAATGAAGCCCGTGGAACAGGCCTTAAGCAACGTTGCCTTGGTGCTGCTTCTCTGCACATGGGAGCATGTCACCCCAGACAGGGAATCCTCAGATCAGAGGTCGGTCTGTCCAAGGGAGAAAAACATCAACTCCAGAAACAGATTCATTCCACTCCTACAAGTCCTCAGGGATAAACAATACAGGGATGGTTCTTGCTCAAGGCAACATCACATACAGACAACATAGCGATGAGCCCAGAATAAATACCAAGATTGTAAAATTGATCTACCAAGCAAAGAAATTCAGCTCTGACATGAAAGAAAACCACAGTGAGAAAACACCAGACTTAGCAAATTATAATCCTAAAAGATGGTGGTGGTTTATTCACAGCCAGTGGGGGCATTGGAATGTCTCATTTTGGGACTGCAGAGGTACAGCCAAGTGTCATAAATTGCAGAAGACAGATATGCAAGATGGACAAAGTCTGCTCTTGAGAGCAAGCTCCAAATACCACACTTTCACTTTTAGGAAAGCAGAGGGGTAATCAATTTTCATTAGGCTACACAAAGGATGAGCCACATTACCTTCACCATGACTCAGACTGAAGGCAGAGCCCAATTTTGCTTTGTGTACTGCACTTCCGCAAGGTCTGGGTAAACTAGTCCCATTTGGACACTGGGAATCCTATCTAATAGGCATTATGCACCCAGCCCATTGGATACACGTTTACCTTGAAATTATTACAGCCTCCAAAAAAATCATGCATTGGGGCCTTTGTAAGACAACCCAGATGGTTCAATATTGCTGTCACACCACAGATAGTAAGCTTTAAAATCTTTTTCTTCAGTGACAACTCTGTGATACAATCTCCATCCATCCACACAACTGGACAGACTGTGAAAGGCTGGCACACCAACAAAACAATTACAAAAGCACTGCGACAACTAATCATGTTCAAACGACTCATGGAACCACACATAACACTGTAACTAGCAAGGTACCATTTATCAGACTCGCCCATATTCAAACCAGCATATCCTCAGGTCTTCTTAACTTGGCTTCTCTGCCCCCCAGTGACTTCAGATTCATGTTTATGTTTCCTTGCATAAATACAGTAACATTCATTCCTCATTTTCTCTGAAAGATGATGCTGAGATACAGAAAACACAGGTTTCATGTGGGCAACAGTTTTGGTTTGAAATGTGCCACACTAGGGCTCATTTATGGTTCTAAATGACATCAGAGTCACACTGGAAATGCCGAAGAGATTTTGGTACCCGAATTAATGTGCCCAACAACCCTGCTCTGTCAAGCAGAAGAAAATTCCCTTCTGCAAAACCACATTAAAATCACCTCCACATCACTTGTAAACACTGAACTGGCAACCTAACTGTCTATTTTATTGCTTCCACCTGCTGAAAGCAGCACTGCACACTATACTTTCACTTTAATATTAAAAATCAGCAACCAGGTGCTCACGCAACAACATCCTCCCCAGAAAAGTGAGTCTTCATCAGCACTTAATCATGGCATAGGGGTGTTTCAGGGACATGTAATGGGATACAGGACCTTCCTGTAAAGAGTCCCCAGCCTGAACTCAAGCCAGAGTTACCACTAATGAAATACTCTTGCCGCACAAGACCCCAAGACCCATGCTGATCTTGAAACAGGGATGTGAGCACAGATCATTCCTTCACAGGTGTCTTATACCACAGAATTCATCATTACAAGGACGGCCGTTTGGCAGCCCAGGGATCGGAGCTGGCTGTCAAGGCAATTTTCCCTGAGAAGGTACAGCAATTGGAAAACCGACCACTGCTGTGTGTTTGCAGAGGGAACACAGAGACAGAACAGGCCTGGTAGGGTTTATAAGGTCAGGTCTAGCACTGCACACACAAGTCTGCAATGATCTGGTCCCCAAACACCTGGCAGGGAATAAGTGTCCCCAGGCAAGTCAAAGTTATCCGACAATGGAGTTAACATGCAAGTGACCTAGTGTGGGAGTTGAGCCTGAGTTAGCCTCTTTTGTCCCAGAGGTTGTCTTAAGCAAAAGAAAGTAAGAGCACCAGCACTGCTACTCCAAGGCCAAACTACTGGAAGGCAACAGCTCCACCGGTGAGCATCCAGGTTTTATCTCACATGCAGAAAAGGCAATAGCTTAACATATGTGCCTGTGAGCATGTTTAATTGACAACCTGAAATAAAAGTCAGCTGGAGGAGTAAAGACAGAGAAGGAGTGAAGGGAAACCAGCTCTGCTTCTAGATAAGACTTTGCAAATTACACGGTCTTAATTACATAAAATGCATTATGGTACCATAGGCACATGGCTAATAAGGCAGAGATGGAGGAAATGGGACTAGATGCCTAAGACTGGAAGTTGAACGGCTGCATTCTAGACTTGATCTTCAAATTAGGAAGTTTCTGAACCACTTCGTCCTAGTTTAGCCATCCATAAAACAAAAGCAATAATCATTTCTTCACAGGGGTGTTGAGAGGTTTAATTAATTAATGTTTACAAAGTCCACTGAGATTTCTGACTGACATTTGAAGTAATTCAGAATACTTTTTAACTGCATTTGTTTCTTCTACTGCACCACTCAAATGTCTCCATATTAAGGTATCCAAAGAAGAAGAAGGAAAGAAAAAGTACGGAGATAGGTACACAGACTAATGGAAAAAAAAAAACCAACCCAACAAATCCAGCACTTCAAATCCAAAATCCACCACTGCCACATTAAAGCTACTCAAATACTGCCTTTTCTACAGATGAAGAAGAATGTGTTTACCAAGATATCTGCTGCCTTTTCCCTGCAGATCTGTTAAACTTGGATCTGGTATTTCTGCCTGTAGCACCATGTTGGTAAACAACAAGATATTAAATGGCAGAAATAATAAGCGGTCATGCCTGGTAGATTTGATCACCAGAGGAAGAGTAGGGGAGAAGAGCAAAGGGATGAAAGCACCACAAGCAAAGTAGAATGTGAGAAGAGTGCACTAGATGGAGAAAGACGCAAGCTGAGTGTGAGGAACTCCCAATTATTAATAGGGGACTCCACACACTGTATGTATATACTATCCTATACAATGTATTCCCACAGATGCTCAGGTACCGTGCAATACTTTATCCCGAGAGACTAGTCTAGCATGTATGTGTCCAAGTGCCAGAGATAAACCGAATATTGGATGCACTTAAATGCAGAAGCATACACAGGGAACTGCTTGATACCTGAGCTAGGATTTCTCAGGCTCTACATTGTCCCCATCTCAGAGCAAAACCTTTGTGTGGCCAGTTTCTGTAGGGGGCGTTTGTGGGTTTTGAGATACAATCAAAACGCAGACAGAGGAAATGCAAATGTCATTCAGCTCCTTTTCATTGTCAGGAAGGACACATGAGGATAAAATACTGTGTACTGCATCCCTTCCCCTATTATGTGTCCTACTGCTTTTGTCCTAATTTATCCCATGCATAATTTAATTACATGTGTATTGTTTCCCGATCAGCAACTTTCAAGAATAAGTGAAAATTATAAAAATGTTTTATTAAACAAGTTGTCAATAAAAATTGCTGATGAGCGTCAGACGGCCAGCACCAATTCTGTTTCCTCCAGACAGCATTAGTACTTTAAAAGGCACGCAGAGAAAAGCGAACCCAGCACTTGATGTCTATTGTTTCCTACTCTCACACCCCCCAGGGGCGAGGGGAGGAGAAGGGAGCTAATTATAAATGGCCTAATCCTGCCCGCTTCGACTTCAGCAGCAGCGGGGCCCCGGTTCATTTCGGCACAGGATCCGCC
>NW_009909778.1:0-87166 GCF_000696875.1 Nestor notabilis | reverse complement strand
GCACGGTCCGACTTAGCCCCTGCTTCGGCAGCTGGTCTCTGCTCCGACCTTGGGGGCCAGAGAACAGGGCGACACGGGGTAACTAGGGCTTACAGCAGCACAGTGTATTGCCAGGATACTATAGGCTTACAGGTAGTAAGTGTTGGAATCGTGTCCAGACACTCTAATTTCCATCCATAATAACTTAAATGTTATCCCTATTGTGCGTGATTTCTGTCTTTTAATATATAAATTAAGTTGAGGATCTGTAGTTGTTCTATTGCTGCCCCTGCCTGATTGAAACCTATTCAAACTGTGGAATTCTGGAATACCAGATTTTACGATTATCTAATTTGCCCTACATTAATTTTAACGATTTCCTGAATCATTACTGTAGCTCTTGCTGTAGGTGCATAGAGACTGGGATTTATCAGTAGCTTGTTGAATGAAAATGCTACAACTAAATTAAATTTAAAAATGTGGATGAGAAGGTTAAAATCCTTATAGATGCCATCCCTCAGCTTCAGGAGGCTGCTAAAGTACCATCTCTTGGTATCTTTCACTAGTCAAGTAATGTTTGTGCAACGACCACACACTGTCGAACGAGCCTTTTGATGTGTATATTGTGAGTCAGGCTCTCTTTCTCTACCTACCTACTCCCATAACTGCTAGCATTAAAAAGGGGTAGGGAGGAAGGAAAGAAAATCACAGTAAACACAAAACCAACCATCACTACCCCCCAAAACAAAAATCACAACAACAAACCAAACAAAAACAAACAAAACCCCAAATATTGCCACAAACACCTTCATGAGAAATCAGGCCTGTTTAATGATGCTAAAGCAGTTGGCTTAAGTGCTACTTCCCATACACGAAGAGAGTGTCTAGCGATCTAGCTGAAGTAGTATGCATTGTCATTTTACTTGGGCTTAATCTTCAAAATGGATGTTCTTCTGTAGGTGTTATTTCAAACTGTAAAAATTGTAAGTTTACAGTAATCAGAGTTGCTTCTGATTTCTCTGATGGCTGGCTTATTACTATCACAGATAAACAAGTTCAATACTTTACAGTTGAAAATTATTTGTGGTATTAAAGGTAATTAAATATCATCAGTGCAATAATTGCCTCAGTTATGTAAATACTGTATAATCTAGCAACAACATATTTTCTTTTCCACTTGAAAAAGTGTGCTTAAGTCTAGACCCACAATACAAGCCACAGCGTGCTGCTAATGTTGTTGTGGTAACTCTGCACACCTGCCTTTCCTCCAGGGAGGAGATCTCCTGTATGTGACTTTAAGAAATGCAGTGGACTGCTAGGAACTTTGGCAGGACAGGCTACATGCATATTATACATGTTTAAGGTGAAAAAGACTATGAGAAGATGGTGCATTCATTAAGCTGGTTCAGATTTAATTCTACAGCTGTTCCTGAGTATCAATTCTGGAGTCATGCATGTTTGCTTTTATTAAAATCAATCTTTGTTTTCATTAAAATAAGTAGAAGGTATATTTATACCCTTTGGAGAAAAATCTTGAAAATAGGTATCCTAGGAGATCTGTCAGAGTTCAAGGAAAGTGACCTTGAGGTCTCTTAAGGTGATGTGTCGGGGGTAAGCTGCCTTACTATTCAAATGGATGGATTTAGCAACCCTGACACCTGTTGACTTTGAGATTCTTCAGAGATGTAAGCGGTGGCATGATTTGTGCCCCAAACTGATAGTCACTCTAAGACTAGATTATGGAGGGGAGAAATGAAGTACTGATGTCTCCATGTATCTGTCATGTCTGTGTCTGTTACTCTAAGGTGTTCTCCTTTAAAGTTAATGGAATCCCAAAGTCCAGACTTCTTGGTTACCTTTTAGGAAGTACGTTGGCAAGTAGGATGTTAGGAGGGCACTGGTAATGAACACAGCACAAAGTAGTTCAGAGGATTCCATCCATCGGATACTGTCAGTAATACGGCAGTGGAGGCAATTTTAATTTGTTCTTGGCGTATTGCCTTTTCTTTCAAGTATGTTCATGTTTTTATGAAAGAGCTTAGAGCTTTTTCTTTGAAGTATGTTCACATTTCTACCAAAAACCTTAGTACAAACACGAACGCTATTAATTTTGAGTGCTTTACAAGCGCTTGGTTCTCTTAACATACGTACAAACTAGGTATTTATAAAATAAATTGTTTTTTACAGACACAAGCAATAGAAAGGTTGCCCAGGCTGTTAGTAGGGTAATTAACATTGATTTTTCTCCTGAATTCCTGTTTCCTAGTGCCCTGTGAAGTTTCTTGCTGCTTTTCCTTATTTAACTGATCATTGGCTGAAGTTACAGAATATGTTTTACTCTGGGGCCTGATCCAGTGTTATTGTTATATATAAATTCTGTTGGCTAAGAATGATCTAGTATGTTTTTATTCATCATGTTATGTGTTGTGTAATTTTTATGATTAGTCATAGTATGCAAAACCATTTAATTAAGAAATGTAACAAGGCTTGTTAATGTACATGTTGTATTTTATCGTTTTATTGGTGTATGTTCAAAGTATTTGTGGATGATGAAATTTTTTTCTCCATGTTCATGTATCTCTTGCTCTGATGAGTGAGATTGAGTCAGAACAGGACAGGGCTCCTGGTCTCCTCAATTTTTCCTATGCATGGAAATGCACACAGGTTAGTTTTAATCATCAGAAGGGAAAACAATTAATGTGTTCTGTCTAGTCACTTCTGAGGAGCTCTTAACAGTGAGGCATTGCACATGTTGGAGGGAGAAGTGAAACTGGGAAGAGGTCACCTCCAAGAAAGCCTTCCGTGCCTGAGCATGTGTGCAGATGTGTGTGTCCTGATGGGTCTGCCTCCTGCTCCAGGGTCTTGTAGGCAGCACTGCTGCTGGCATAGCTGCCTTTCTGTGAGTCACCAGACCTGCAGTGGGTAGGAATGAAGTGAGGACTGGAGGAGCAAGTCTCCCATATCATGTGAGAGGATTGCCATGGCTGCTTTTAGCACCTACAGTGCTGCAGCTGAGGAGTACCTGGTCTTGATGTTTTGATCAAAGTAGTATGGAATGTGCACAGCCTTTACAACACGTATGATGGGTCCCATAAACAGATGGGTAAGCTAAAAAAGACGAAGGAGTCAGGATGGTTACTAGGAAAACGAAGACCTGGTGTCTGCTGCTTGTTTCTAGACCTTGCTTATTTAAAATTCACCATCTCTTAGGCAGAGATGGATAATTCTGAATTCAATTCATTGGAAAGGGAGATACTGAGATATGAAACAAGGATAAAGACATTTGTGTTCAGACTCAGAGAGAAAGGTGAAAAGAGCTGAACCTGCCTTTCTGAAGAATTTTAATAATCCACTGCTGCTCCCTCCTGTTTCCCCAGCACATATTTAAATGGGTGCTTGCTTAGAAAGGCTGAGCGATTCTGCACTTTCTTGAGCTGAAGCACCTAATTCAGTGGATGAATGAAGAATAAGTTCATGAAGCTACTGTGGTTTTATGGCCTTGACTTTTAGAAGATTCTGAGAGTCAACTCATTACTTATTTAAAGCTATTCAGAGTGCATCTATACTCCTGACGGCAGGATTCTCATTAGTCAAAAAGATGAAGGTTTCCCTTCTTATTCTGTAGCATTTTATATTCACTCTTACTGATTAATGCAAAGGGGCTTTTTTCCTTCCAAGAAGGTGGAAAGAAGAAGTCAATGCAAATGTTTACAGTAAATATTGAAGTTGTTAAAAAAAAAAAATATGAATGTACTGCTGTAAAAATAATCTGCTAGTCCTTCATTATCTTGTATATAAAAGTGAGGCCTTAGAGGTATCTTTGAAGAGAGACTTAGAAACCTCTGTAAAGACAAGGTTATTCTGTCATTCTTTGAAAAGAGGTAGAAGGAAGAGCAGCAGTGGAAAAAATCAGGTGTGTATGATGTTCAAGGCAGTGGTTGGCTTGATGGAAGCAAGATTTTATTTTCATATAGTGGCTATTTTTGCAATTTCCAACTTTTTTTTTTTTTTTTTTTTTTTAAACAGAATGGAGGGAATCCTATCTGTCATTTTAAGGTTATTTTGTTCTGTCATAGATTTAAATGGCATTGAAAAGAAAGTTTGTAGTCCTTTGATGCTGAGTAAATAGCTATTTCTCACATGAATCAAATTAAAAAGAAAAGCCTCTACTGTCTCTGTTCTTTTGGCCTGATTTAAAACCTACTGAAGCAGAAAGTAAATGCAAAGAGATGAGTCTCCTGAAGGAAATTAGGGAGAGATTAAGCTTGGCGTTTAGTGTCCATATATTCCAACGTTGTCATGCGAGGAGCTGGGAGTTGGATTTATGAGTCCCTTCCAACTCAAGTTATTCAATGATCCAGCACTGTCCTTGTTATGTATTTTTTAAATGAGTTCTTAAAAAATGCTTTTGACGTAGATGATTGATGTTGAAAATGTTCATGCAAAATATGATTGTGTGTTTTGATGGGTAGGTACATTGAAAGTTTTTGGTGTACTGTTTTTGCAGAATGAGATGGGATCTTTTAACTCTACCTTGATTTTCCTGATCTTTCTTCCCAAGAAAAACATCTGGAGCCTTACTGTTTCATGTTAGGAAAACATGTCTATAAATGCAAAATGCCATAATCTTTCCTGATGTTACTATATAAGATAGATACCTACATTGTCCTGAACATCTTAGTACTAAGAAAATCAGAAAGAACAATTAAATACTTGCACTCTGAAAGGAGCATGCGTTAATATATTGACTTGACCTAATTAGTGATATAAAATGCACTTGAGGGGAAGCCTTAAATCAACATCCAAGAACAGAAGTAGAACAGTGTTTGTTTTGCTTTACAAGTTCTGTGACCCAGATCTGTCTCAAGTTCATGATTTTTATTTTATTTTTTTTTTATTTTTTTTATAGTTGCTTTTTTGGCTTTGTTTTTTGTTTTATACCCTACAAGAAAATGATCTTCAGCTGTTAGCAGTTTTTGATAAAACTCAAGAACAGGATAAGGAAAGGATTGTGAATAATGCTCTGAAAGCACTAAAGCACCATTTGTGACTTCTCTATTCAGCTTGTGGTTTTCACATTTCACAGTCCAAACTTTTCTTCTCTCTAGTGTTTCAGTAGTTGAATAGTTGCTGGGTAGCTCTTCTCACAGCAAGGTCATACAAAGTATTTTAAAATAGAAAAGTATCTTTAAAGAACCAGTTAGTTCTCTCAGAAGAATTCTGAAGGTTTTGTTTCATCTTATAACTGGAGAAACTAAGGCTGGAGAGTATAATTTACCTCAGGCTTTGGAGTGCTTGTGTCAGAAGAGCGAGCAGTGGTGAACAGGCTGCCCTGACATCTGAAACTGACTTTTGATGCATCTGTGCCTTGAACTTTATTATTTTTTAATTGCTCTGGCTGGCAGTGGGGATGAAGGGGACCTTAAAGGCTGCAGTGATCTCTCCAGTGGATGGGCATAGCTGGTTTTCACAGTACTGGCAGACAGTAGATTTTTGTGTGTTATGACTGAGAGCTTGTTAGGCCTGAAATTGTTGAGGGGTTGGGGTTTTCTTGCCTTTTTCAGGTGTGGGGGTTTTTATTGTTTTGAGGGGTTTTGTTTATTTGGGATTTTTTTTCCAAGGGAGGAGGGTTGGCTCTCCTGTCAAACCCTGACTTGTTGGTTGCTTGCTCTTCGGGTATGGTGTTCTTTTAAAACAGCATTTTAACTGCTCTTATGCAAAGGAAATAGCAGGAGAAAACCATGACATTCCTGTAAAATGTGGCTTGATAAACATAGGGGTGTCTCATGGAGTGGGAGGAAAAAAATATGTATATTGTGATTCAACAATGTCTTATGAGTGCTTCTGTTTGCAGGGCTTTTCATAAGCAATTTGTTTATAAATTTCTTTTGTCCTTTTTGCAATAGTATATGATCCTGCGTTCAGCTGGCTTGATTTTCTGTAATATAACCTGACATGTCCAGTGATATGACACTAGCTGGAAGCCATCTTTTATCAAGTGGGTTTTGTTGGGGTTTTTTTCTTGGAAACATACAGTCCTAGTTAGCACAGCCTGCCAACTCTTACGAAAGACATAAAGCCTTGCAAAGACAAGATACTTTTCCTTTTTGCTAGTTGGCTAACTCGTGTTGAATACTGCCTTTTTGTCTTCCCTTCTCCCTGTGAAAGAGCAAAAAGGTTCAGTTCAGCAAGCTCAGACTGGCAGAGCACTTTGTAAGGCAGTTGCTGTAGAACATGAGCTTATCGTGTGCAACTCATTATATGCTAAACCACAGCAATGAGCTTCATGTAGTGTTTGAGTAGTTTACAGGGATTGAAACAATCGTGAATGAAAGAAGATGGCAAATCTGGAGTTCAGCCGCTAAAAATTATCAGGTTACCCATAGCAGACTGCATGTAGGTTACTATTCTGGTGACTGGCTTCAACTTGCTTTTCATTTACTAGGTAGAGGTATCAAGCCTTAATACCTGATGTTAAAGCAGAAACATCAATTAGCACGTTGTTATAAATATTTACATTACCCAGATCACAATATAATTATCCTGATAGATCCTGTTCAAACTGCTGATTAAGTCTGTTGCATATCAGATTGTGCAGGTAATTACACCTGTAGAATCCACTGAATGAAAGTGGGTGTGTTTAAGTGTAGTGGTTTGACTGATAACGAGTTTGAAATTGTTGTAAAAAGGAAAACCCAAAAATTACCCAGTGCTCTCAAGATAGTGTTGCCCTCATGTCTTGGGAGAATCTGACCCCATGAGTAAGAGCTGAACTGTGATTGTATTGGTACACAGTACGAGTCGTGGTTTAGGGGAGGAAATCACTAATAGGGGCTGTGTAAGCAATTTTATTTATTTATTTTTTTTAAAGAATTTAACATCCTTGCTACTAAAATTATCCACCACTTTTATTCCCTCAAGGGCATATTGCTTTCATTCCAGTTTTCATATAGAAGCTCCCACATAGCTGAGGTAAGGCTGAAATAAGCACAACTTTCCTGCTAGGGATGCCTCAGGAATTTCTTCCCTAAACTAATGGATAGAGGAAGGGTATTTATCAATACTATCTGGTTATATGTAGGATTGGTACATTTTTATACGTTGTTTAATAGTGTTATTAAGAAGTTGGGTGTTGGGGGTTTGTTTTGGTTTTGGATTTTGTTTGTTGATTGGTTTGGGTTTTTTTAAACCTAAGTACCTAAAGTTCTGAGGTATCTTCTGTTGTAATAGGTGTTTTTTTACTTGTAATAGGTTGCAGGTGTCTAGGGTGCCATTTTATTAGACATTTGGAAATGTGGGCTGTCACAGTTTTTAGCCACAGAGACCTTGAAATAAAATTGCACTGCATAAGCCGAACTGTTGATCCTTTTCCTCTGTATTAGTAAGCAGAAAGAAATACGCATCAGTGCCTCGTTGACAGTGTGTCATAACCAAAATCCACCTTCACCAGCCTCTGGAGCATCAAATTTAGTCATTACTATGTATTGTACTCAGAGCAAGTCACTGTTATGGTTGCAGGGGATCCTGCAAGGGCCAAGGGAGGCTTTCTCAGCTGTTCTCCATGACTCCTCAGATAATAAAGAAATGGAGACACTGAAAGGGTTGTGAAACCTTTGAGTCTGAAAGCCTCTTCAGAAGCCACTCCAGTTAGATGTATTTTTGTTAGAGACTTGTTATATGATTTAAAATGCCTACGGAGGTAGTTTAGCTATTAAAGGCATTTGACTGAATAATGTTTAAAAGGGCAGGAATCCTTTCTTAATGACTTAACACTGAAAGGGAGCGGAGTGATATTTAACTAAACTGCCATGTAAGTGTTATTTTCTGTTACCTTTGTTCTTTTGGCAACAGTCTTGGGCATGCATGAAAAGTATTAATGATACCAACTACAGTCCTCTTTGCGGCTATGTGTGTGCTGTTATGTAGTATTTGTTGTAGGCATTAAGTGGATGGGGTTTGAGGAATGGTGCTGTTTCTCTTACAGGACAAAGAAGTAGCCTCTGTAAACCCCAGAATGCAAATTACTGAACTAAAGAAACAGCTTGTATTGGAGCTTTTTTTCTTATTCTTTTTACGTTTACTGTCTATGCCCTTTAGTACAAAGTGTCTAACTATAAACAAACGTCATGTATAGCCTCCACATATGCCCAGAGTCCAAGGTGTAACCAAGTGGTAGGAAGTAGCCAGGAGAGGAGGAAATACGTACTGGAGGTGGACTGTGGGCTTGGTTCAGAACTGGTGCTCTACTTCAGAATACTTCTGTTTTGGTTGTGTGTTTTGTGCCCATGCTGAAGAAGAAAGAATAGTCCGCTGAGCCTTCAGGTCGTGCTGTGTTCCTCTCCATCCACTGGGTTCCTGGCTGATGAGCCTAAGGTATGCGAGAGCAGAGCTGTCTTGCCAGCTAAGCACGATCCAGGAGCCCTCTGTAAAGGGCATCCTAGGGCACTGTGATACATAGCACGTTGACTGTTTTAAACGCTGACCCTTCTTCAGTATTGTTACCTGTGCTGTTGAGGTGATCATATACATCTGTATAATCCTGTATTTTCAATGAGCCACCTGCAGACTTGTCAGCTAATATATATGCCATCTTGTGGTGGCTGATCAGGTTACATTCAGATTCTCAAAAAAAGAAAAAAAAAAGGGGGGGGGGGAATCTTGTAACTTTATAGAAATGTTTTGGCTTGCAGTTTTTCTTCAGTAGCATTTTAAATAGTAAGCACGCACTGAATTAGAGAGGTGGAAGTGGATGAAGATTAAGGTCTCACAGGTAAAACACCCAGCATATTGCATAGTGGCTTTTGGAGCTGTGAAGGATGGAACGTACAGATTGCAAAACTTGTGAGCAACTGCTGTGTCATAAATGGTTTAAAGAAAATCTAGAATCCAGCATATGAAGGAAATCCAACTAATTAAAACCACCCAGGCTGTTTGCATTTTGTTTATTTTGCAAAGTGAATGTTAATCTTTGGTGCTATAAAACTAATGGTGTGGTACAGAATATTCAGTCCAAAAGTCCTTTTGTTTTCTGTACAAGCTAGAAATCCTGATTTTTTATTTTTTTTTTTTAGTTTTCACACATGGAAAAGAATGTTCCAACACCTGCCTGTAATTGTGGGTGTATGCATTCCTAATGCAGAAGGTATGCACTGCATAAGAAGGTGATTGAGTTAAGGGGGAGGAAACGCCCAGCACATTCGTATATAGAAGATGACAACTCATCCTCATTGTTTTAGTTTTAGAGTACGCTAATATTTCTAAACATGAATAAACAGAGCAGCTGGCAAAATGCAGATTCATGCCTGGAGCCTTCCAGGCTTCTTTTCACTCAGTGCTCATCTGCTTGTGCAAGCACAGCTCCATCCTCCTGCTGCCTTGTGAGGAGGAAGGAGCAGCCCCTGCTGCCGAGGTGCTCCCAGCTCTCTGCAAGCGTGCAGGAGCTGGCGTTCCCAAGGCCGGCTTGCTGCAGCTGAGGAGACAACACTCATAGACCCCCTTTGATTAGGATGTGTCAGTGTTGTCAGGGCAACTGTTAACAGCAGCGTATCATATTTTCTTCTCTTGTGTTGCGTGCTGAATATTTTAGTCTGCTGTAGCTGGAAGAGGCTTGCAGGAGGAAGGTGCTGCAGCAAGGAACCCAGAGCTGTGGGCTGGGATCTGATTGAACAGGTTAAGACAGTGACGAGCAGCATCCAAACCAAAGTGCCTTTAATTAGGGCTTTTCTTGAAGGTGGGGAAAGACTTGCAAGCCTTTTGCTGCCGACTGGATGTTGGTATTTGTCAGCTGTTTGCATACTGCTTATCCATAGGGGATCTATTACAAGTGCTCAAATGAACAGGCAGTGTCGCAGCTAGCGGCTGAGTAGGGGCTGGAGTTTCTTACTTTTTTTTCTTAATAAGCAAGAGGCAACAGCAACATGTCTGGTTCAGCTACTGCCCTACGACAAGAGAGACTGAAGAAAAGTGCCAGGACAAATCCCCTGGGTTTATTCACCATTAATGAAGAGGATGAGCAGCAAAAGAATGAGAATTCCAAAAGACTGAAAGGTATGTTGTGATTCTGCATCGTGACTGGGAATGTGTGTGAAATACGCTGGACAGCAGGCACAGTTTCTGTTTTTATTAGCTCTTCTGTGTGCTATAGAGTTTGTAAGTGACTAGTGCAGTTTGGCAGTGCATATTGGCACCCACAAATGCACTGTGCATGAGACATGCCTGTATTTAACCCCCCTGGTTTGTTATGCAATCATCTGCTTCAGATATGAATCAAAAAATACTTCTTAGTTATTAACCCCATTTTTTTCTGGTAGGGACAAGGGTCCTGCATCAGAAATATATCAGTGAATTTCTGTGTGGTTTTTTTTTTTTTATTTCTGTGCACAGTTTGAATAAATACCTATTTAAAAAGACAGGTGACTGTGGGCTTGGGGAATACAGAAAGCTGCCTGTTACAGAAGGCAGCTTTGCCAAAGACAATGTAAAATAAGCTATACTTCCATTCATGTGCATAAGGGGCAGTGTGCCTTTGGCATAGAAAAATACACATTGTTCAAATATGCTGACTTTGGTATGTCAGGAGGAGGGGGTAGGGGAGGGACACCAAGCAACAAAACACCTATAAACACAGAAAACCCCAAACCCAACAAACTGTAACTGCTAAAGAAAAATATTTATGGTGTTTAAGGTGAGTGGTAATGGTGGAGGCATGCTGATTGATGGCTACTGGTTTATAACAGAGGTCTGTTAAGCCTATGTAGCCCCTGTCTATCTTATGTCATGTAATTAATGTTTCCCGCATGACTCTTCATGTTTAAATTCTGTGGGTCTGGCAGGGATCCTGCACCTTACAGTTGTGACTGGAATTTTAAGTTTGATCATTAGAATTTTTATTCTCTTTTTGGTGATCAAGGAATTCCACTTAAATGAACACTCCTATTTGTGGTCTTATGCAGGATGGGGGCGAAATTGTAACAGATTTGTTTGTTTGTTTGTTTACAAAACAAATGTTACTTTGTAGCTTCTAGGCAGTGTTTCAAATTTCAGATGTTACCATTCTACCATGTAACAGGAGAGGCTAGCCAACATTTAAATAGCAAATTTATAGTATGTATATTTATTAGAGCCGAATCATTATAGCTAACTGGTTATTTTCTTTTTCTTAAAGGAAAAGGATAGCTTGGTAGCTTTTACAAACAAATTCAGAACTCAGATTTTTTTGCATGTGCAGCTTGTACTTTGTTTTCCTCAGTATGGTAAAGAGCCTGACAGATTTGAGTGACGTGATAAAATACATATTGCTAGTCATTGTTAATGCACCTAATGCGTTCGGGTCTTGTGTACATAGTTACCTGCTCTCCTTTGTATTTGAAACTGCCCATATAAAGTGGAGATACAAACTAGTGTGAGGTTACCAAGTTTTTAATGTTTTAAGAAGCATATTGCTTTCCTTTAGCACCTACTGGATGGCTTCCAGAGTCAACAGTCCACAAAACTAAGAATCTAAGAATCAACAATTTTCCTGGTTTTGTTCAATGACACTGATAGTTTCCCAGGGTAAAATTTCTTGCTGACTTAGCTAGTGTTTTCTAGTTGCAGCGGTTTTACAGATGTGCTTATCCTTTGCCTCTCTTGTAACTGAAAATCCAGTTTCTCCCCCCACACACCTTGTAGCTGTGAAATGTAAGTAGACAAATATGGTCAGAAGCACAGACAGCAAACTAACAAGTGCATGTAGTTTTAATAAGGTAAAAATTTGGTGGCTTACCTTGAATGTTCCTAGTGAGAAGTAATGCAGGAGTCTGTAAAAAATATTTTGGAAGTGTACTCATTTGTTTTTCTTTTACTAAAGATTTAAAATGGCTCGTAATGTTTATAGAACATCATTTTCACACTGATACATGTAGTTATTTACCCTTCTGTACATTTGAATGTGTTATCAGTGGCTAGATGGGTTAGAGCTAGAATGCCTGGTCAAGGAGAATGCATGTCTTCAGGATGGTGTTCTCCCTTCCCTTCATGGTACTGAACAAGGTCATTCCAGTGCAGATCTGAGCAGAAACACAAGGTGTGTGGATAGACCCATGTGAGGCTTCCTTGAGTCTTTAGAGTCTGTTGTTCTGGTGCTACTTTACAGTGTTTATCTTAGTTCTTTACCTGTCCTGTTTGCTTAGCAAGCACCCACTGAGATGGTTTCCCCCTCACCCCCCAGCACATACTAAGTCAGTGTTATCTTTATGGGAGGTGGACTATGTCTTCTTCATTTGCCATTTCTATAACCATGCCGGACCTTGTCTTTGTACAGCAGAACAGTTCAAAGCCCAAGAGGTTTTTAATGGATCTAATACTGAAAGTAATAAAGCAGCGTGTTCCTCCATTAAGGATATTTGAATATCATCACAAGTTTTAAAATAATCAACATTTTGGTAGTTCAGGTCTTCTCAGAATACTGAGGCTTGATTAGTGTTTGTATGAGAGTTGTTTTTGTCATCTGGGAAACATTTATGTGGATCATAAAGTGGCTAGCATTTGTGAGATTTTCTGTAAATTGATTTTGATATCAGCCGTTTCTTTTCTTGTGTTTGTATTATAGTCTGAAGTCTAGTAGGCAATGAGTTTGCTCCTCCAGTGTAAACAAATAATGAAATGAAAGGGGTTTTTTTATTTGGAGTTATTAAAAAGCCTGCAGTGATCTTTGTACCCACGTGCTCCTGATACTTCCTGTCCTTTGACGTGAATTGTATTCACTGCTTTTTCACCAAATATTTTAATTTCCTTTCCTCCTCCTGTCTTTGGGACAAGGCCTGCATTTTTGTTACATGTCTCTATAGCACTTGCTATTGCAGGGTCTTGAGGTCCAGCTGTTGCATAGTACAACAGTGCAAATAATAATTATTTTGAATTACCTTTTTTACTTATATTAACAGCCTCTATTCTCTCCCATTATAACATACAAGAATTTGCTACATAGCACACTCTTTGAATACAATTTGTATGAGCTTACAGAAGATTATTTTGTACTTGAATTGGTTTTGGTTTTAGTCATCAGCTTTCTAGCAGTTCTGCAACTATATCCACAAAGAAACCAGACAAAACAGGCACAGAACGACACATTTAACAGCTTCAGTGTTCCCTTAGAGCTTGTGCTGTAAAACAAGGATTACTTCTGTGACTGAAGATAGTGGGTGAATGTGGTTCTTCATGTAAATCACAAAGATACATCCAGGTAGATTAGTGTTTACTTAAAGGTATCCATCCTCTGTGTGTGAACTTTGGCCTCAGCTGTTCTTTGAATTCAGGCACAAGCAATTTAATTCCCCTTAGCATTTCCCTCCTCTGCCCTGTTGACTTTGTGCACCTTGGATGTAGTCTTGATAACTCTTAATTATATGAAATTAAGTGATGCCTCCTCTCGTCTTCCTCCTGGGGGCGAATACCTTCTCAGACTGTTGATAATGCTGTTTCTAAAGTTATGGAGCATAGAAAAGTAATGCTTGTGTTTCTGGATTATGAACTTGAATAATAATAGAAATGGTTGTCTTATGAGATATATGGCAAATTAATGAAAACAATCTAAACTAATCTACCAGTGGAGGCCTTCACCTGCCTGCTTATTTAAAACTGATAGTGGAGCATACCTCTAATCTGCTAAGTGGTACTGCTGTTAATACAAAGGTAGGCACACATGCTTTAGGTCTCTGAACAGTAAGATTGATTCTTTGCTGTCTTGAAGGGCTTTTTCCAGTCCGTTGGTGCATGGTAGTGATGTCTGTGATTACCAGCGTATTTTGCTGCTGTTCCATGTATAGTTATGTTTTTGTGTAATGCTTTCAGAAGTAAGGTTTGTTCATCCAGAGAGAAAGCTCCTTTATGTAACATGACTCTTTATGTGCTTAGTCTCAATGTTCTGCATGTATTAGGAAAATAAATATATCTTATTAAATTCAGATTGGCTAATTTTTAATTCAGTTGTTATTTTGTTCCCATGTGCCTATACCCAAATAGAAACTTAAAATACCTGAAAGAAAAGGGAATTTGGCATCTTCAAGGGCATTAAGCTGATAGTCCTGGAAAGTGAAACTGTATACGTACAAAACAGGTACTGCATGGGGTGTGGAAGTGTAATCTTATCCCACACTGTGGAGTCTGTGCCTCAGGCAGGATCCAGAATGACATCTTGGTCTCTGGCTTTCACCACACTTTAAGCCAGCATAACTGCCTGGGATGGTGGTTCTTCCAGCAGGGCCTCTTGATGCTGGTCAGGAGGCTGTCTTCCACTTTTTGGGCAGAACAGTGAGCAGCTAAAAAGGCTGGTGAAGTGACTCACCACAATCAAGTACTGGAGATTTTAATGACAGTTGGTAGCCTTATCTTGCCCATCTGCATTTGAGGCAAAGTTAGGGGAGAGAGTGGGTGGAAGGAAGAAAAGGTACCAATTCCCATTACAGTGTTGGTTGTGTAAAGGGGCAGGGCTGAGAACCTGAACAATGTGGTTTGTCATCCTGCAACTTCCAGTGAGCTCTGCTAATGTTTCTCTACATGTCCTCTTTCTTTCTGTTAGCCAAGGCCAGAAGTGTCCAAAAGTACCTGTGATTTTTTTTTTTTAATTTTTTTTTCTTCTTTCCCCTCCCCCCCTCCCCGATGTTTATTTAAAAACAACTCTCAAAGTATCTGGGACAAACATTCTTTAAAAAGAACAAACAAACCAACCCTGTATTTATTACACAATTTGCAGCAATTGGGGCTGCAGAAGGAAATCGTAGGTATTTTCTTCAGGAAGCTACTACAAAGCTGCCTCCTTCAGAGAATTTCGCTGTTCATAACTGTAACTGCCGGGTAGCATGCAACAGCTTGCTTATAATAAAGACGAAGAGATTACAGAGTGATAGAATGGTTTGGGTTGGAAGGAACCATGAAGATCACGTAGTTCCAACCCCCTGCCACGGGCAGGGACACCTTCCACTAGACCAGGTTGCTCAAAGTCCAATCCAACCTGGCCTTGAACAGTGATGGAGAATCCACAACTTCTCTGGGCAACCTGTTCCAGTGCCTCACCACCCTACATGGTGGTGATCCTAACATGAAGTTGTTTATTTGCAGTGAAGCAAAGAGACCGTGCTGGAAGTCTCAGGGCTAGCAGGGAATATGTCTGTAGACAAATGGAGCAAATTGATCTGTTCAGTCCCTTTGGCTTTCAGAGTGAAAGTCCCAGGTCTGAGGACTTGGCTTGTGTTGTAACACAGTCTGTTCATCAAAATGTGTGCTGGGATAACTGAGAGATTATCTTACCCTTCTAGCTCAGTTCCATGAGAAGAGTGGAAGCACTGCTGATTCTGGAAGATTGTGTTCGTGTATTTTTGTCAACTGTTTTTATGGGGAGAAACAACCTGTGTTCTATGCCAGTGCTCAGACAGCATACTTGACATTGAGTATATGGATGGCAAAAGTCCAGAAAAGTACAATGCCAACAGTCTTCAAAGTATAAGATATTTGTTAAAAAGAACTCAGGTTAACTTGGCATGTGAACTGAGGATAGTAATTTTTTTTAGATTGGATTTTTCAAAGTAACTTTTGTAACTAAACAGGGTTATTTCAACCAAGATATAAATGATAACACAGTGTTCGTCAGAGCTGTCTGTGTGAGAACAGGGGTGCGGTATTCAGTTACCACACTTGCATGACGGAATGCTTCTTGAAGTTGCAAAAAGACTGCAGTTCAATTTAATTTAAACAACTCTCAAGAAAGCTTTATATAATAAGAAGTACCACTCATAAAAGATTGATAGCAAGTAGTGGAGTTTATTCCTTATTCACTGTTACCACTGTAAAAGCAGTGGTTTTAAAAACCTTAAATTAGGCATATGATTCCAACTGTGGGAAAACTACATGTGAAAGGAATGTAGGTTTATGGTTATTTCTTATGGGGGAGAAAAAAAACTGGAAAGTGGTAGATCTGTCCAAGGACCTTGAAATTCTCTGAGGTTCTGTTGCATTAGTCTTTCTTTCCTAAAAATATGCAAGGGGTTTATACAGCAATAGGCCATTGCAATAAGATGACAGCAAGAAGTGGAACTCTATGACTTATCTGTACCACATAACATATGCCTGGGTAGTGCCATGTTTTTGGTTTGCAGTGGAAAAATAAGGCAATAGCTAAGCACATATTTTTAAATTAAATATGTTGCAGTTAAATCTGATGTTTTTGTGACTGTGGTGTTGTCAAGTCTTGCAATCTTGCTGTTGTTCGCAAGCTTGCCCAGAAACTGCTATATCCATTTATTCCTTTGAAGTTGCCTTCGTATCCAGGTACATGGAAATCTGTGTTTATTTTTAAGAAAAAACCTTTTGCTTGTCATACTGAACTGCAGAGAAATCAATGAACACAGGCCTAGAGTGTTATTTCTGGCCTTAAGCAAGTGGTGGTAGAACTCTGCTCATTACTGGGCTCAGCTGAATCACTGGGAGTAGGTCATTTCTCTGGCTGCAGAAACTCACACGTGTACATTCTTTGCTTACTCAGCTACCCACAGAGTATTTTTATGCCCCCTCCCCCTTTTTTTCCTCCTGTCTTTTTAAATTTAATCTGTACTTTACAACTGGAGAACTTGTTTTTCTGGTATTTGAGAATTAAGAGTTCTAAGTGAAAGCATCACCAGTTTTGTATTATCATCAGAAGTGATTTGTGGTTGGGTTTTTTTTGTGAGGGTGGGGTTTTTTGTGGGGCTGTGTTTGGGGGGTTTTGTGTTTTGGGTTTTTTTGGGTTGTTTTTTTTTTTTTCCTGTTTTGTTTTGTTCTTTGTTTGGGGTTTGTTTTTTTTAAAGCCACATTAAGGAATTATTTAATTCAGTCTACTCAACCTCAGGCCACAGCGGTAATGAGCCAGGAGAACAAATGCCACAATGATTGATGTAATTTGCTTTATTTTCATGAATTACCCTCACTAACTGAAGGTGCATCTTGCAGTGCACTGAAGGTGAGGGAGGCTATGGGCAATGTTTAATAAGCAAATAAAAATGCAGATGAAACATCAGAAATTAAATTAGGGAGTACTCTAAAACTTGGGATTTCACATTTTGTTGCTTGAGGCAGAGTATTTTTCTCTTTCAAAAGAGTGGAATAATGTTTACCAAATTTTAGACAAAACTCCATCTCATTGATTTATAGGTTTGACTGTGGCAGCCATTGAATAGCCCAATTGTCCAAACCCAACCTTAGTCATCTGTATGTACAGCTGTAGCATTACTACTTAGTCAAGTTCAGTGTAAGAATGACTAGGGAAAGCATGCAGATTGTATAAGTTTTCTTATTATACTAGCAGTTTCAGAGGAGAAACACTTGAGTGCAAACTTCACTTTCTCCTTTAAATGATTAACTTGCTGATACTGGCTAGAATGAACAATGTTTCAGGAGGCAGTTCACTGCAGCTTAACTTGGATGCAGGTTTCTTCAAAAAGTAGGATTTATGTCTATGTGCTAAGGGGGGAGACAAGAGGTTTGGGGCGGGCTATGCCAGTGGAAAGCTGGATTGCTACATGAGCACTGACACAGACCGGTAGTCTCCCTGTGTGTGTGTGCTGGGGAACTGTTTGAGTTGTTTTGAACTAGAATAATACCTTCTGTGGCTTCAGTGGGATGATGGTACAAGATTCCTTCTAGTTGTTTGGGAGATTAAAAGTTCATTGAAGCTTTTATTCCCTTTTATTAATGCTGGGCATATAGACTATCTTCTAGTTATTTCAGATCTGTTGAAGCCAGGTTTTGCTCTTTAACTCTGTGGAGGCAACACATTTTTTTCCAGAGATGAGCTATGCTACTATAGACTTGAGTTCATGTCTAATGTACAGAGTTCATTTGTACACATGTCAGCAAGAGGGAATGGGTTTGAAATCAAGAGTTTGATCAAATCAAGGCCAGGTACCTGCTGAGATTGCTGAGAAGCAAAACATGGAAGTAGCAGAGATTTCAAATCTTGGAAAATTCCAGTTGATGTCCTTCGCTTAAAATAAATATTTAGTTACCTGAAGCACTCTTTCTTTTCTGGTACTCATATCTATACAGCTGGTTTCAGGGAAAACAGGAGTTTCCTGTTAGAAGTCATAGATGTGGATTTACAATTGGTCCTTAATATCGGTAAGGGGTTTTCAGTAGTATGTGTTGGAGGCCAGATTTACAATCAGCTGGAAGAGGAGGCAAGGGAGTCAGTTTGCTTAGAGAGTTACCCAGAAACCTTAACAAGCAGGGAGAAATTCCCAAAGTACTGGAAGTCCTAGAAGGAACTACGTGTACTTACAGACTGCATGTATAGTTTGGTCACTGGCTACCTGCTCTTCAGTCTTTGTTTCTCTTGTCTAATACTGCTACAGTCTGAACCTTCATTATGCTATTAATTGGCCTAGTCTTTCACATGGAGGTGGATTTTTCTTTTTTTTTTTTAATTTTTTTTTCTTCACACACACCCCCACACCCCACACACCCCCCACAGACCCCCCCCAGTCAACTTTCTTCTGGGTCTTCCTCTTACATCTGCTTCAGATATAGGGACAACTGTCCTTCCACAATCTGGCATGCCAGGTACAAGTGTTCACCTCTCCTGTGATCTCCTGCTGACTTTTCTGTTTAGCATTGGAGGATTGTGGAATGAAGCTAATGCCACTCCACACCCCTGCAGCTAGGAAATACTTCAGCTGTTGGAGTTTTGTTGTCAGAAGAGCCTTGCTGCAGTGTAGTGCCATACCCGTCTCCTACTGAGTGGCATGCTAGTGCTAGAAATGTGTTCTCCTTCCTTATCAGGAATACAGATGCCTCTGAAGAATCTGGTGATAGTGGTTGGCACAGAAACCATTAAGAAAAGTTTTTATTTTCTGTGTGCTGCGAGACAGTGAGGAAAAGGAGCGAGGAAGTAACATATACTTTTGAATAATGTTTCTGCACGACGCCTGAATTCTAATGTGATTGATGGGAGTATGATTGTAGTGCTGATGTCTTGGGCAGAGACAGTCTGACTAGTTGAAGGTCCAGGGAAAGATCCTGGACCTAAAATCTCATAACATAGTAAAACATACTGTTAAGTGTGCTGAAGAGGCTTGGGTTTTGCATTCTTGAGTTCCAGGTCTTATTCAGCTTCATTTTAAACTCCTGCAAAGGCAAGGTTTATTATAAAAGTGCTGACAGAACTTGATTCACACTGTTGTATCTCAGTGTACAAAGCATCTTGTTTCACAATTCTGCTTCAGAGAGCTTTTCAGAAAGCTGTTTTGGAAATGCAGGTTTATCCAGTTACCCATCCTTGGCAAGAGAAGTCATCCTTTCATGCAGCCAATTCTAGCTTTGGTGTTTTCCTTTTTCAAAGTCAGTTTCCTCATTGCCTGAAAGCTGACTAATGCGCTGATGAAAATTACAATAGTAAATTTTGGCTTGCATGCTAAGACACCATGAATGACATCAAATGTATCTGAGCTGTTTTTGATGACATGGAGGTGTCATGTCGGTGGAGTTTGCACTTGTTTATACTTCTGAGTGCAGCAGTGGCAGTGTGGGGGAAAACAAACTGCTGACCTTTTTGCGCTGAACCTTCTTGCCTGTCATTCCTTCTTAATTGTAACAGTTATTTCATTGAGGAATGTGCACCCCATCTTGGACATGCAGTCCACACAAACTCCGGACAATGCTACTTTCACATTTTGTATGCATTCCCTTTCATTAGGAAGACCAAAGCATGTTTACCTCGCTCTTTTATTCTCTCCAACAAAGGAAGAAAAAAGTGGGTTTTGTTTAAAAACCGAAACAAAATGAAACACAACCAACCTTCTTTAGCCATCTATCTATGTTAAAGTGCTGTGTTTAGTTGCAGTCTGAACTGCAAAATAAAAGGGTAAAGGGGTATAGAAAAAGCAGATGGCAGTCGCCATCTGTAAACCCGGAAAGGACAGCAACAACCAGTTGCCGAGTGAGGTATTAGCAATAAAACCAGGCTGCAGCCCAAGCAGCTTGTGCTGCTGCTTGTGCCTAGGTTGTCAGCATTTTGTAATGTTCTTACTTTTCAGTCTGCCTTTTCTGAAATATTCCATATTGTATTTATTTGCTTTTTGCCAGGATTTTGATTCACCAGGTTATTCTCAAGTTTAAGAAACAACTGGCAACTAGTTTGTGTTCAGAGAGTTTCTGTGAGCCTCACTGTCCTTGTGAGTTGCCTGGATTATTGCTGTAAACCACATCTCAGATGCTCAGTGTCACTGAAGACTCTGTGCAGAGTAGCTTGGCTTTTCACTGCAATACGTTTAACATAAATCTTTGTAGTTCATAACTGACACAGAGCATAGGAAAGACTGTGATGCTTACACCGTGGTGATTCCTATGGATGCCTCCTTTTTCTGTTAGACTTCTGTTTAATCACCATCCTTGGAGATTGCAGCCCCACAATTACTATCTTTTAGTAGTCTTCCAGGTGGGCAATGAGGAAAACCTCTTTAAGAAACCTGAGGGGACTCAAGAAGGACTTCAGGGCCTTGGGGCAACTGGTTCAGGGTTCAGGAGCCCAAGTACTGTTCTCATTGCTTCTGCCAGTCACAATCAATGTCAATGGTTACATCAGAAGAACCTCACTAATCAATTCCTAGCTCCATGGCTGGTGTCAGCATCAGAATTTTGGGGGTTTTGACCATGGATCAGTCTACCTGGCAAGAAAGCCTGCTGGTGGCAGATTGGGAACACCATCGGGGAAGAGACTAGCCTGGCTGAACAAGGAGATACTGCATGAACTCAGGGAAAAAAAGAGAATTTATCACCTGTGGAAGAAGAGATTGTCACCCCATGAAAAGTACAAGGATGCTGTTAGGTTATGTAGAGAGAAAGCTAGAAATGTACAAATGGAACTAAATCTGGCCACTGCCACAAAAGATAATAAAAAGTACTTTTAGAAATATATTAGCAACAAAAACAGGGTCAAGAAACTGTAAGGAAGGGGTCTGAGTTAGTGAGAGAGGTTACCCTCATCTATTTGTTGCTGCTCACTCTTGCTTGCCCTTGTCATGGCTTCTGGGAGTTGGTTCATCCCACTGCAACTGAGGAGTCACATAAGCAGAGACCTGCTCTTGAAACAATGTAAACTAGCACAGGTTTAGAAAGAAACCAGTTAGGGAGCAACCTGATGTGGAGGTTTACTTTTTCATTTGTGATGTTGGTAACATCTGTTTTATCAGTCCTTAAAGAGAGTCAAGATATGTCTTATAATGATGCTGTAGAATAATTGCAGTGTATTGCTAGAGTTACTGCATGCTGATAAATGGGATGTTTTGTGGAGCTGCAACTCGAAGTAAGATTTTTAATTTTTCTCCTTGGTTACAAAACCCTTTTGTAATGTGCGTTGGGAGGAGGAGGGGGCGGGAATTTACTTATTTTTGAAAGTCTTTGTTCTTTCTCATTCTCAGCCAGTTCTCTGGCACAGAATATCCAACCTGACCTGTTCACTTTGACTGAAGTAGTATTAAAGTACACCAAGACAGGAGGCTGGAAATGAGCCAAAGTCAAGAGAAGACATAAAAATGTATATGTGGAGGCATGTTCTTCACTTAAGGAAAGCTTTTTTTAAGAAACTGTATTCTGAGACTTGTTATTGGAAAACCAGTTATTAACAGTCCTTCCAAGACCCGTGTTGCAAAGACTGCCTTTTCCCATGAAAATTCTTGTGACTTGAAGAATAAGGGATAATAAATATCATGTCTAGTAACATTTACAGGAACAATCTCTGTTTCCCTCTCTGGGGAAGGGAAACCTGTTTTTGCAGGACATCCTGACAATAGCAATTATAATAAGAGCTTTCCCAACTGACTCAAATATTTCAGGCTGTAAAGGGATTATATTGAAAATTACTTTGTGGAAAAGCAGCCAGTCGGTGAGGCTCTAATTACTTGTGACTGAGCAACAGTGCACCTACTTCCTATTCTCTGCACAGTGTTTTCTCACTTTCTTTTTGACAACTTACTTCATTGACCTTTTGCTTGAATGTTCTTTAAATTAAAACAGCATTGATTACATACTCCAGAGGGTTTCATATATAACATAACATATGTTTGTGATACATATATTGCAATTTTATTTTTTTTTTTTATAAAATGAGCCTGTAAACATTTTGAGAAGATTCTGCTACTCGCAGGTATTAAGATGTTGTGAAATCACTGTCTGCATATGCTTAAACTTTCACTCTTTATTGCACTTTTGGATCTTTAAATGGGAAAATCCAATGAGATCTGGCTTTCCTATTATATAATACAGTGCTGTGTTCTAAATGCTGAATCCACCTTCCAAATATTTTGTGCTGCTGAAAAGTAGTGTAATGCTGGATTATGTTTATACTGTGCTTTTTAAAAGGGGGAGTGGGGGAAATAAAATGAGGAAAATGAGTATGTTGGTGTCCTGCATGCCTTCAAGATTAATCAGGACTTTCTGCTGAAAGAGGAGTTAATTTGTGCTGAATACAATCCACTGCTGAGCAAGATCAACATCAAGGCTTATGTTAATCAGCAGTGGTGCCTTTTTTGCAGTTTTCCCCATGCTGTACTCTGTGACCTGGTTGGGCAGGGCTAGCATGGGTTGTAGCTGGTCAGAGCTGCTCTGGCACTAATGCTTGTAGAGTAAGGCTGTTTTAATGGACCATTGCATAGCATATTGGTTGTGTTCTACTGAGCTTCACCTTTCGTGTGCTAGTAGATCCAAAAGCTGTGTGTGCTGGGGTGCTGGTGGCCAAGCAGATGGCAAGGGAGACTGCTTGCCAGAGTGATCTGCTGAGCAGGTCTGCTGCTCAGCTGTTAGAGTGCAATAGGCTGTTGGAGTGCCTATTCATGGACTTGATGAAGTGCACAACTGCATCTTGTCCTATGTAGCTCTAACTCAAGGGGTGTGCAGAACAAAGTCTGTCGTAAGAAGAGGTGCTGTATGTGAGGAATGTTAAAGAAGTCTGTTTGGCAAGAAGATGCATGTCATGATAAGACGTGCAAAACCATTAAAATGGTTGGGCCAACTTTGTCCCTGTTGTAATTCTTCTGAAGCAAAGTAAATAAAAAAAGTAGTGTATTTGACCTCCTGTGCTTAGGCTTAGAGCACTTACCTTTATCTCTTGCTAATGGACTGAAAGCACTTATTGCCCCTGTTCTAGATCTCTGGTTTATTGAACTGAACCACATTTTGCAAGTAAACGATTAGTGGTCTAATTCTTGCTTGAAAGAAATAACCATATAGTATCCATTTAAAAGAATGAGAAAGCTTTCAAGGACAGGTATAGCTGTGGCACCAATTGCTTCAAGGCAGCTTCAGGTACAAGTTTGTCACCAGCTTTTGAATCTCAGATCTGTTTATCCTCTGAATTAGTGATAGCTCTTCTTGTCACATTCAGTCATATCTCAATAGAAGAACTACAAAAAGTTTTATAATTTTGCACTGGAGTAATTACTTTTAAAAACATTCTTTATTGGAAAGTGGGGAATTATTATGCTACTAGGCAACTTGCAGGGCGTTTGTAAAATGGTCTCAATTGCCCCTCCCCTCAGTCAGGGCAGAAGTGTGCTGGCAAGGACTGAGGGCAGTGCTGCTCCTGCACAGCCTGGTATCACTCCTATGGAAAAACAAAGGGCTTCAGTCCTGAAGTAAACAGCCTGCCGTTCTCCAGAGAACAGGGCTCCACAGGATTTAATGGGAAGACAGGTTAAGAGTGTGTGGCACAGGGAAGAAAGGCGTTATGAGGAAGAATTATTTCTGCTTTAATTGTACTTTTTGTTCCTCAAATCTTGCTTTTTCATACTTCATGAATCTTTGAAATGGTTACTTACCTGGGCTTCCCAGAAGATTGTCTGTTTACTTGGAGTAGCATCCATTTGTGTGCCACTAGCTCTTCTGACTTTTGTGTTTCAGCATTTCCCGAAGATCAAAGCTGCATTTATGGGAACTAGGGAGACACCACGCTGGACTAGGTCCAGATTCCTTGGGTTTGTTTTTATGCTATTAGCAGTAAATGTCTAGATTGTTTTGCAGCCATACTATTGATTTGCTGCACTGCTTAAGCTGTGGGGACCTGGCACTGGGTTCAACTCTACTTCATTTGTTTTATTGCAAACATGAGTTGGAGAGAGAAGTGATACAATAATGGATTGTGAAAGTCACCTGGTCTGTATAAAGTCAGCACTTTTAAACCCAGAAGCTAGAAGCAACTGTACTTATGCAGTTAACCTGTGCCTTAGAGATACTATCACACAAAAAGTTAAGCAGTACACTCCATTCTTTCATGTATGGTCTCTGAATTCTGCATTATTTAATAGTGAACTGGTCCCAAAACTGAAAGTTATTGGCCAGCTTTGGAGGCTGCTTTGTGGCAAGTACTTTAACTTGTGCTAATGAGGCTGCTGCTTGAAGACTAGCCCTTGGCTGCGGCTTATGAACTGCCTAAAACAACACATTGGAGAGTAAATAGGCTACCTACTCTCACTACTGAATCAAATACTTAACTACTGCATGGTTGTTCAGGCTCTATTCACCGTTCAGTAATTGCTGTGTTTGATAGTGTGGCTCTGTTCTTTAAATCTGTTCACCAAATTCCTCATTTCAGAGCTGTTTCCTCAAAGAGCTGCCAAACATGCAGCTTAACTAAATGCAAAAGAAACTGTTCTTTCCACAGCATTTTGTTTGCTGGGAGAAAGAGGAATAGCTTGGAGGAGAGGTGCACTGGCATGTAGGCTGCAATTCCTGACAGTTCTTGCAGAAAAGATGTGTGGGTGTGTAGCCACATCTAGATACAGATGTGCTTAAAATGAAATACGTTATAGGGGACAGTAGTGGAAAGTGTTCCTAAAGGGTACATGCACACCATGGATACTGTACTGTAGTTGCACATATAACTCTATGCTAAAATATTATATTGGAAAATGTGTGCATTTCTAAGGAAAATGGCCTGAACTGTTTGCTGAAGTTTGTGTCTTTCCAGTAATAACATCATAGCAAAACCAGCTTTAGTTGCTGTAGCCTGCATTTGTAGGATGTCCAGATTTATGGTAATAAATATATATGTTTCTGTTCTTTTTACATGACAACTGCCAATCATGGCACTTCTGGATTATTCTGATTTTCATTCTCATTAATGAAGCCTATATACACTGCTGCCTAATGCTAACTTCTTGTAACTGAAACTTGCTTATTTTTGCTCAACAGTGGAAGCCATGACTCTCCTGACTATAGAAGAGTGTATCAGACATCATTGCTTAGGTACATAAAGGGGTGGAATAAGTTCTCCCCTCCTCTAGCGCACTGGGTAAGAGGAAAGCAAGTCTCACACCGAAGTGAATAGCCTGATAACCATATTATTATTAATAATAATAAAAAAAAGATTCTGTGGATATAGACCTAATGGAAATCCAAATGTGTACAGTTATGTAAAATTTACTGTAGAAATGGTTGAAACCAAACTGGCACCCCTAAGGCTCATAACAGAATAGTTGGAGCAAGTTCCTTTGCTGAAACTGTGTAACCAAAAGTCTAGTTACGGGTTTTAAAACAAGATTATTCTGCACATTTGGATTGCACTGTTGGGCAGAGAGGGCTTTCTTCAACATCTAATGAAACTTCTAGGACTACCTGGGTCACATACAGGCCTTGTTCCTGGCAAATGACTTGTGAGGACTCAAAGAAAAATGTGTTGTTTGTTCCTCTTCCTGGAATGGGAACTACAGAGCACTTCTGGTATCCATCAGCTGCCAGCCAGTTACCCTGTTGTTCTCTTCTTTTGGCTGTCCTTTGCCTTACACAGGTTGTTTCAGGACAGCCATGGAAGTGATTAAACTTTCAAAACGGGCAGGAGGGATCTGTACAGTGTTGTTCTTAATCCTAAGCCATCACACTCAGCTGTTTTCAGCAAATGCTCTTTGGAGTTTGGGGAGTGTTTTCAACGTGAGAGATCTGCTCTCAGAGAACCAGTGCTGTTATTTTATTGTTCTCTTTGGTGTTTATACAGTAGCTGTTTATGTAGTAGCTTGCTCCTGAGTGTGAGGGCATTGCCCTGGGCATGGAGTTGCAGGCCTGCAGAATACAGGGAAAGGAGACTTCTACCAAAGGGCTAAAAAACCACGAAGAAACTATTAAGAGTAACATAAAGAAAAGAGAGACCTTACACAGGGGGCAGGAGCAAAGCCAGCAGTACAGTCAGGGAGCCCTGAATTCTGCTTATTCTTACGCCACAGTGAATAATAACTTCTACAGAAAAGAAAAAGTTTATTACTGCTGGGAGGGGCAGTAGGAAGTGAATACTTGTTCAGATTTTTCTGTTAATGTACTGAAAGAATTTCATGAGGACATTGAATCTACAGTGGGGGGACCAAGTTCCTGAATACTGAGCTGTGTATAGTAGCTATATGTATGTGTGTGTCAGTGTCTTCCGATTTAATACCAGTAGATTGAAATATGATGAGAACTTTAAGTGAACAGTTTCCTACATTTACAATGTTTTTAATGTATTGTTTGTAGCCTTTTATTCTTGTTTAAAAAGACATGGAGTGAAAGTCTTTAAGACCAAAATAACATTGAAACAGTGGATTTTTCTCTTACTATTGAAATTTTTATTCCATGACAGTGGTCAGTGTAAAAAGCCACAATGAAGCACGGGTAGTGCAGGGAACATAACTGCTGATGAAATCTCTCCCCAAACCATTTTTCTACTGCTCTTTGACAACGCTGACAGAATTATACTCTTTTCATGCAATTTTAATATTAAGTACCCACTTGCTAGAGCTTTCCTCCTTAGGATAGGCAGCAGGATATATAAGCTTGACTTTTTTAGGGGTTCTTTGGCTTTCTGGCACTTGTGACTTTCCCAAAGCCCTCTTCTTTGTGAAGACAGGTTAGAGCAGAACCAGCTTGCTGATTTTACATGTGATCCCCTAGGCATGCAATAACCTTGCCAGAAACACAGAATGGTGGGAGCACCAAGTCTCACCTGCCACTTGCATTATTTCCCTTTCATTTTCTGTTCAATGCTTTCTGTGCTGAACCTTCATAGAAATAGGTCTGGAAAGTTAAGCATCAAACTGTAACAGTAGCTTGCTCGCTAAATGCTGTGAGTCAGTCAATAAAGTCCTGGGACTCTTCATAAGGACTGTGATCATGTAGGCTAATGTTCACACCTCACAGGTTGATGACTGAACTTTAGTATATGAGATTCCAAGACTGTCTTAGCTAAAGAAAAGTCTCCCTTCTGCTTCACAATGTGTGGATTTCATGGGAAAAAAAAAAAAGGACAGTGTTGAGTGGTAAGAACAAGCTGATAGTTTGCATGATACCTCTGGCTTTTTTTTTATGCTGGGTGGTTCACCAGCAATGTAACAAGACCCACCTGCAGAGCCAAGCCAGTTAGGGGTGCAGTGTATGGGTGGAGATCGCTCTTGCTTTTCTACCCCACATCTAAAGGGGAAGCCTTGCCTGCCACTGAAGGGCAATCCTCTGCTAATCTGCGGAAATCCATTTTGTATCGGTCAGTTGATACAGGCAATGATCTCCTCATTCAGACTGAGATTTCTTCCTCAGAGGTAACTTGAAGGGTAGTGTTAGGGAGGGCAGACCACTGTCCTCTCCACTGCAGAGATTAAAACGTGTTTGCTTTGATCACAACTCAGTATTTTACTGAGAAACATACACTTACCTGTTGAAAGGAAACAGGTGAAGATGACTCTTAGTTGTTGCTAGCTTGTTAGTTTATTTAACATCTTACATCACCTACTGCTGCCTACTTTATCATGGATAAGTATGTTTTGTTTGTTATTGCAAGGCTATAACACTCCTTTGGTTCAAGATGATGCCTTTTAACATGTTGAATGGAGTATCGAGATGGTGGAGAATGCTAAATTGTGAATTAGCCTGATAATTGACAAGGATTTGAGGGGGTCTGTCTGGCATGCTAAACTGTGGTGAGTCTCTGTTTCCTCTGAACACTTAGCTCAATGATCTTTACTTTTTTAGCTCTTCCAGCTTCTAGTATTTTACCTGATCTAGAAAAAGCACCAACTCTTAGCTTTTCCTAATGTTTGCAGAAAGAGAATAGGAAGAAACCACACTTAAACAGTAGAGAAACCAAACAGGGGAAACATTTCTCAGTCTGAGACTCTACTCTTGCAGAGCCAACTCTGTATGTTTCTGGGTTGTTTTTTTTTTTTTTTTTTTTTTAACCACCTTTTTCTTTACTTGACCTTTTCATAGAAAGCCCTGTACCAACCATTTTAATACACCCTTTCCCTGTTATGTTCTGTGTACATATATATACACATATGCATTCCAGCTCTGCATGGAAATAGGTTTTAGATGCTATTTTAAGCTCAGCTAAATAATGTTTATTAAAAATTAACTTCAAGTATTAAAATTCATCTTCCTCCCTCTTTTCAGCCATGGCCTATTATGAAGGTTAGTGCCTAACCCCTCCTTGCAGCAGAGCTGCTCAGTCTTTATGACCTAAATGTATCTAGGGCATTCTGCAGCAGCTCTAGCCCACTGCGTGGCTATTTTTGGCGATGTAGCTTTTGTCTGGCAGTGCTGGGGAAGGATGGCATATGCTCAGTGCTGTGCATGTGACTGAATTAAGAGTGAATGATGTGGTTTGGTTAAAAAAAAAAAAGTATGTGTATTTATAAGTATTTTTTAAAAAGCTCTATATAATGTTAAAACCCATACAAATTTAATATGCTCAGCTGCATGAGTTTTCATTTTCCTTTTTTAAGTAATTGTACGCTCAGTGGGCTATGTATTAGAAAAGGAATTAGCAAGTTAATGTACCCTATGTGTGCGTGATGGAATAGCTTTTACCTTCTCGGGCCATGTGATCTGAACTGCAATGTGAATGTATCAGAATATACAAACACTGCTCTTTATTTTTAGAACCATTTTAGCAGGGCAGACAGTAAAGGACTCTAGTGGTAGGACAAGGGGTAAAGGCTTCAAACTTAAACAGGGGAAGTTTAGGTTAGATCTAAGGAAGAAGTTCTTCACAGTGGGGGTGGTGAGGCACTGGAATAGGTTGCCCAAGGAAGTTGTGAATGCTCCAACCCTGGCGGTGTTCAAGGCCAGGTTGGACAGAGCCTTGGGCGACATAGTTTAGTGTGTGGTGTCCCTGCTCATGGCAGGGGGGGTGGAACTAAATGATCTTTAGGACCTTTTCAACCCTAACTATTCTATGATTCTATGACAATAGTTTAACCTGTTCTCTCCTTAGGTTTTAAATTCTGTTTTACAGTCAGTACCGATGGGATGTTTTTGGACACGTTTTGAATGAGCTTGGGTTTGTTTTTATTTGTGTGTTTTTCATACTTTGTGCTGTATCTCAAGGGGACCACTTGCTGAGCAAGTTACCTGCTCATCATCTGAATCAGGATGATAAAATTAATGATAATTGATCTTTAGTATTCATAATCAAAGATAATTAATGCTTACACTCTGTTTTGAGTTTGCAACTCAAACTACACAGCATTTAGCAATTTACCTTTCTAACATTCCATAAAACCTAATTGCTTCAGGCTCACAATTTCACAGGAAAAGCTCTAGAGCCTTAGTTACTGTTTCTGCCCCAGGGTAGCCAGGTTCCCCAGCAGAAATTTGGGCCCAGTTGTGGGACTGAATGAGAATGTTTGCATCAGAATCAATAACTTGAATAAATGAGACGCTAAAAAAAGTGGGGAATAGAAGTGTTTTCATCTAAAGAGATAGATCCAAGTTGTGAGATGCTAAGTGATGTTAGCAGTCCTGGGGTTATAAGGCTCTGATAGGACCATATGTTCAGCCCCATTCTCCCAGGCACCCTGCCTGTATCATAGCTATAAGGCTGCTTTTCACATTGCAGCTCAGGTTTGTCAGTGGTGACAGGGCAGAGCTTTGATTTCTCTGGGCCTTTTTAAGCTCACATGAGTTGGCCAGCATGTGGAGTGGGTGGGAGATGCCCTTGTGCCTCACATGAGTACAGTAGCTGTTATGGCTAAACAAGTGATTATTTTAGAACCAGAGTTTATAAGCTCTTAGTCTTGAAATGGGAGGTCTAACAATGGCATGATCTTGTTCGTGTGACAAATCCAATTTTAATAATTTTGTATTAAGATTTTTATAATGAGGGAAATTTAGAGGAGAATTCTGTTTGGTCATATTACATAGATGTGTTTTGTGTCTTACAGTGCAAGGTAAAAATGACAGAAAACTTGACACTGTCGCACAGGTATTTCTCAAAATCTGGATTGAATGCACTATTAGCCCTTTTTCTGAGGATAGGGAAAGTAATATAGCAGTTGCTGTTAAGCTGCTAGCAACTGATTTGTCATAATATTGGGCAAAGTTTTGCCATTAATGGCTTTACTGTGCTTTTTGAAAAGGCTCATTTATTATCAAGCTAGTAGAAACACATCAACAGTTACCTGAAGGCCAAGAAATGCTAAAATGCCTAATAGTATACCCAACAACCTAAGAAAATAATCTGTACATATGCAAAAATCCTTCACTAAAACTAAGCTCATAACTCAGTTTAGTTTTTTATCCTGCAATGTATGTTGGGTTTTTTTTAATATTGCTGTAACTGATCTTTGCGCTGAGCTGTTTGAAAAGGGAAGGGGATATTTTAAACCATTGAAGGACTGTACAAGGCAAATATGGAGGCTCCACTGTCGTCACTCTCCATGTTATTTGGAGACAGGTTGGAGCTGACTGAGCAAGGCCTCCCTCCCAGGCAGTGTGCTTTGAAATAGGAAGTGGGGCAGTGTGGTAGACAGCTGCCAGCACCAATAACTGGTGGCTTGAGCTGCTTAACAGAGGCTAAGCCCAAATCTATTGACGCAGAGCACGGGGAAGTGCTCGACAGACTTCTCCCCCCTTCCTGTCCTTGCATATAATCTCACGATGCTGTGGATGTGACAAACTCCATTTTGATCAGATGTTGGGCCAGAAATGGTGAGAGTGGGTCAGATGTGATCTCAAAAGGATGTTTTGATGGCATGTCTTTTGGACACTCTCTGAAGCTGCACGTTTTCCTTCTGTGACACCTCCTCCTTTCTACTCTGGGTTTGCATCAATTCTGGACTGAATTTTTTAAAAGTAGGATGGGAGACTGAAGCCATATGTATGGGGTGATATGGATCATGCTATGGATTCAGAGTAGACCTCTGCAGTGCAAATGAGTGTACAGCAGTGAATATAATGGATGAAATAGGTAAGCACCTTGGTCTTCATATTTCCAGAAATGATCCTTTTAAATGGCTTCCCAATTAAAATTTATAAATGGAAAACACTATCATCTCTAGTCGTAGTGTTTTTCTTTTGTACTATGACTGTCTAATTAACTGTAAGGAGTCTAATGTGATGTGAGGTGTTGCAGAAGAGTGGTCTGTGAATACACTGACCTTATGATTTGATTTTTTTTAAGATACATTATCAAATTGAAGGTTTTTTCTTCAGTATCTGCTCTTAACAAGCAAGTAATTCACTACTGATTGTTTTCCAACACACCAGATTGCTTATTTAAGTTGGCTTCTTGGTTGTAAGTACCCATACCCTTGATATATAGAGTAGTTATCTACTTGCTCACAACATCATTCAGTCTAATTAGTTTTAACTTCAAATTTGTAAGACTGATGGAAACTGCAAGACTGGATGACAATACGCAGAACAAAAAGGGGCCTGTGTGTCTGTAATAGTCTTTTACATAAACTAAGGGCTGCAATAGCTAAAACAGCTGTAAAACAACATCCCAATTCCAAAAGTAGTACCAACTTTGGTATCAGAATTTATCCTTTCCTCTATCCACCCTAGGCCAGACAACTGGCGAAAGATGTTCTGTGGTGTGAAGTTCCACTTAAGGAGTTCTTCCATGAATGGGGAGTTAACTGTGTGTTTTGTAACTCTTAATCTCTTTAGTTCTTTAAGTTTGTGCATACAGAGCATGAAAACAAGAGTAGTATTTTGTGTTTTCCCTTCTACCTCCATTCAGTTTATTTTCTGGTGAATAAACCAGCAAAAATTGTTTAAAAAAGAAAAAAAAATCTTTCTGATGAAGATGCTTTTTTGCTGTCTCATTTTGTTATTCAGCATGTTTGTTTTCCTCTTTAGTAGTTGCCTGCTGTGTTTACATTGTAAATTTTGAGTTATGCCATGTGGGTGTCCTTTTTGTTTGCTATGACTGATCTCTGAAATAATAAATGAATTGTTTTTTTCCTTTGCTATAAATGCTATATAACATACCTGGAAGTAGGCTGATATTGAATAGTAGATTGATTCTATCATGCTTTCTGTGTGCAACACCCTCACCTGAGCCTTATCTCCCTTTATGGCGTTGGCAGCTCGAAGTCCCTATACAGATGAGGCTTTTCATCTTCTGTATCCCAGGTGCCAGCTGCAGCAGGCTTTCTGTTCTTTTGACAACTGGTGTGTGGCATGTTGGACTCCAGAGCTAATGTGGAGGAGGGGAAGCCAACATATATCCTGCAAACTGAGGGATTGGCACTTCCAGATGTTTCCTTATGTTGTGGTGCCTGCTCTGGCACTCAGCAGTATTCATACAGTCTAATTCCAGAGAACACAGCCCCAGCACAGGTTGCATGTGTGCTCATTGCACAATTAGGGGTCCAGTAAATGTTGCCTGTTTTGATGTCTGCAACTTCCATTCACTTAAATAGTGGCCGAAAGTAAATTGAGTGGAACGTTCTTTGGTCTCCAGATCATGTAGTGAAGTTATGATAATGAATTATCTGGAGGTTTTTTGGATATGCTAAGTGGGGCAGGCGAAACTTAGTGCTCCTGGAAATAAAGGATTGCTAGCACTATCTGATGGCTTACTACTGTACATTTTCTGTGATGGCTACAAGAATTTCTCCCTTTTTTTATTCTTGATCTTAGAGTGCAGGCTTTATCTCTGGATAGTGGAGGATTGAGGGAGGGAAAGAAGGAGATGCTGAAGTGTAGAGTAACTGTGTGGAGAACAAACAGTGGAAGTAAGTTGAGACCACCTACTTCACTTTAATTTCAAGCACACTTGGGAACTTCAGGTGTGAAACGCTGATGCTTTGTTGTATCATTGCCAAAATCTTTAGAAATTGAATTAATCTGAAATATCAATATTGGTGCAAAAGTAGGGGAATTCTGCAGCTATCAGACAATGTTGAAAATGAGAAATTTAAGTGTAATATATTAAGAAAAATATTATTTTTCTGAAGAACTGAACAGAGACAGCATTTTGTTATAAAGCCTTGATGGAAAAAAGGCAAACCTTTAGGCTGTTATAACTTATGTCGGTATTTCTTTAACTGGTTATTTTTAAAACCAAACAAACATAATGATAGAATTACCACATTAAACAGGAAATCCCTATATTTTGGGGCTATTTTAGCATACAAGAAAAACATACAGCTGCCACCAAATTCAGTACTTATAATGAAAAAATACTACAAAGTGACGTTTTTAGACTTCTCTTGCTATTATCCAATGCTATCATGTACTTGTAAGCAGTGTTACAAAACCAGAGCTGCTACAGTTTCTAAAACGTATGTACGGTGGCCAACAGTTGTTAATGGGGAAAAAAAAAGTAGAGGCCAAGGCTGTACAAAATGATGGAAGATGATGGGGGAGGTGGCTTGGAATAGATTTTGTATTCACAGGCACATTTCTATATGCATCTCCTAAGTACTTGTCTTCCCTTCCCCCTGGCCTAGTTGCAAAGCAGATCTGTATTAACAGAAAGATGGCATTGAACAGGGGCAACTGAAGGTGCTGTTCCTAGGAAACAGAAGGTTTGGCTGTTTGTCATGACTTTTCAGGACTAGGGGTCATGTAATGAAGTGTATTTTCACTTGTGTCCTTCATTTGTGGTTAGGGCGAAGCAATATTACTAGGTTGAGAAGCCTGTCATTTGTCTTCAATAAAGGAAAAACCTATTTGATCAATAGGAATGATCATGCTTTTTTCCTGTGGTTTGTGTGGTGGTTTATTTTTGGATTTGTTTGGTTTTTTTGGAGTTTTTTTGCATACAAAAAGGTGTACAGATTCCTTAGTGAAAAAGCAAAAAAAAAAAAAAAAAAAAATTCTGTAGATCAGAGTATGGATGGAGTGGTCACTGAATTGCTGCTTGTTCTGCCTGCATAGGTAGAGTGGAAGCAATTCCCAGAGCAAGTCCCAGCTTAGACAGAAAGCAGATCTTGTTCACGTATCTGAAGCAAAAGAACCAAAATTACAGTGTTGTTTTTCCCTAAGCAGTAAAAGATTTTAAATACACATCTTGCCCAGCAACCGAACATCTTGGAAAAAGATGTTTATTTACCTGTCTGATGCAAGTATGCAGCTGCTTGTTCTTTGAAAGCCTGCAGTGAATGCATGAACCAAATGAGACCTTTGGATTTGGTAACAGATGTTCTTTGGAAAACTTCAATATTATGTAGTCAAACAAAATAAACAATGTTTTAAGGTGTACCATTTTGGAAATTATAATTATGCTATTAAAGCCTAAGGGTAGCTGAGACTTAGTGAGTGCTTCCTTTGGCCATGAAAAGAAAAAAGTGGAGATGTTAATAAATGGCTGATACTTGTACTTCTGTTCTTACCATAATGATTTGGGGTTATTTGTCAGAGGAAATCAATAGGCATGGTGAACTTACAGGGTCATCTAGCTTTGACTTTCAAACTTAGGTGATATTTTTAAAACAAGGTAGATGAAAAAGCATCTGAAATGACTCTCTGCTATTTTTAATGTGTCTAGCACTTAAAAAAAATCCATATAATCCTCTTGAAACAGATGGCTACAGTGAGTTAAAATCCCATGCTAGGATTTGGGCTTTTACCTGGTGCTGAAACCAATGTTGTGGCACGGGGATGCATCACGGAATTTGAAGGCGAAAACCTATTTTTGAAGTGTTTGGGGATAAAATAAAAAAAAAAAAAAACAACAAACCTACAGGGAACTGTGGAGTTCCTCTGGATTTTGGGTTGTCTTGTTAGTTTTATTTTGGTTTGTGTTGTATCATACATTTTTCCAGGCTGTATCAGAACGTGGAAGTTGATGTTAACTAACTGTTCCCAAACTTTTCTTCTATAAGGGAAGAAAGATAGGAAGCTGAATTCTTTAACTTCAAATGCTGTGAATATTTGAGCTGCCTAACTGATGGCAGGATTCAAACTGAAGCTTTCATTTGAACTGTAAGGATAACCCAGGCACACTTTGGGGGGCAGGGTTGAGGTGAGGAGGAAGATGTTGGTATTAGTCTTCCCTAGAACCAAAGCTTGCTTTTTCTTTTTTTTTTTTTTTTTTCTTTTTCTTCTTTTTAGTAGGACAGCTGGCTCTTATCTATAGAATTACAGTACTGCCTCTAGAGATGGTGACAGAGCATTGGTGTTCTTGTCCAGATAACTGGAAATAATTTAATATAGCTGGTGATTAATGGAAGAAACACTTACTGTTTCGATGTGCTTGTTGCCTGCACTTTTTTGATGGTAAAAGGAGGCAAATGAGTGGAAGGTTAATGTGGTGACACACATTCAAGTTTTTACAGTTAAGTCACTTAGTAGCTAAAATTTATCCCTGCTGCACTCCAGCAGTTAACCAGAGATTAATTTGAGCCAACTAGGCACAGAAGCATCAGTCTTTCCTCAGATTAACACCTGAATTGCACCAAAATGTATTTAAACTTACCAAATACAAACACCTGTTCTGACTCTTCTACCACCCACTCTTCTACCACGCTTCCAGGGAATATATTGTATTCAGCACTGACAGGAAGAGCACAGGACAAGCATGGCTTTGGTGGGTACTGCCCAACTGCTCTTGAGGATGCATGTGCACCAATGTTGCTCTCTGCTGCCAGTTCTCTGCAGTACTTGAGCACTTGCGCCTGCCTTCTCACTTAGTTTTGTTACCAACTGTAGCACTTGCTTAAATTATGTGTCAACAGACAGAAGTCTTCAGGAGCTTGGCAGCAGTTAACAAAAAAGGACCTGAACTGTAGTGTGGTGACTGTAGGGTTTTGGGGTTTGCACACAAAATTTTAATGTGGTGTCTTGAGATGAATTCCAAACTTCACTGTGCTTCCCTAGCTATCATAACTCCTTTGTAACAAAGAACTTGTCTTTCCTAACAAGTAGAAGGACAAAATGTATACTTGAATATAGAAGCTTTTCAGGAGATGACAGAGATTCTTCATTGAAAGCTGAAGTCCATCAAGCTGGTAGCTCACAGTATCTGGTGTTTCTAAGGCTCTTATTGCAAAGCCTACTTTAGTGTTCTTATTTTATTGCTCTAATACCTGCAAATAGCACTTGCAGAAGAGCAAGCACATAAATAACTAGCTTTTCTGATGACACAATAAACTTTAACGTCTTCTTAGAGAGACCATACACACATGAATATGCCTCAGTATTTGGGGAGTGTTTCTGCCTCTTGATAAAATTTGGGGTAACTGGGCAATTCTTAAGAGTGCATATAGGAGGGCAGAGCTGATCTTGTACGTGCAGTCACTTGAGAAGCTGAGTTTCTCTGAACTTCAGTGACAGGTTGCTCTTAGGCATGTTGGCACATGCTAGATTTAATCTTTAAAAAGCTAGTGATGTGACAAAGCCAGATTTTTCACCCCACTCTACTCACTTTACTGAGAGAGCTTTTCAGCTTGGTGGCATGCTCCTATTCTCTATGTCTTAATGCTGCTTCAGCTAGACTAGTGCATCAAACTGCAGAGCAAGCAAAGAGTGCATTAAAAGGGATACTGGGACAGGAAGCAGGAGGTTTGAATGTGTTACATCCATTAGGAATGTCCTGAACAAGGAGTATTGCTGCTGGGCCTGCTAGATGAGTAGTTCAGAAACTAGGTTATTGTGAAATAACCTGGTACTGTTGCAGCCACAGATTGTGTGTTGTTAGCTGAGGAAAATACAGTGTATTTGTGCTAAAGTGTGCTATTGTTTTGTGCCCTGACAAACATGTCTCTGCTGCTTCAATCTATACTTATCCAAAGGCAGAAGAGGTAGTGGTAGTTTTGTGAGGACAGATTTGAAAGGGGCACTCAGGCAACTTTGCCTAATTAAATCATAAATAAGTCTTTTCAGCTGTATGAAATGCAGCTTAATCCTGCAGACTTTAATAACCTGAATGTATATATGGAAGCAAAGATGATATTCCATAGGACCGCAGCAGACCAAGATGGTATACCTAAATGTGACATGTAAATAAGGCTATGACAGTCTAAGTGGTCAATGAGTCTTAGGCCCTTTCTATACTTTCTACAGCTTTCATACAGTGGCCAAGTGAGATCTGATCCCCTAGGCCTTGCAGCCAGTGTTAGCAGACTCTTTTTGCTTAATGAATCTGTGCCCCCAGACTCCAAGGGGCTTGAAAATCTGTGCATGTTGTAGAGCGTGCTGGTGTGACCTTGTACAGTTTGTCAGCCTGGAGTCGATGGTGTACCTATGATTTATGAAGCCTGTTCATATGTTCTGGCAAAAAACATTTTAGCTATTCTCTCTAATCACAGTGAAATGTGTATTTGCAATAATGGAAGCATCTGTAAAATAAAACCAAGACAAGGAAATAGAGATTCTATTTATTGAGAGCTTTCCTCACTGCTTCAGCCTTGCAGCTGGCTGATACAACGTCCACAGAGCCTCTTACGGCTGGTTTAGTGTAGAGTGTATATTAGCATCAACATCTGCCCTTTTGTTGTTCAAGGCTACTACTCCTGTCTCCTGGGCGTGGAGATGGATGTAGAAAGGGTGAGGACAGGAAACAGCACAAAGAAATTTGACTCCCTCCTCTTTTCCCCTTTCCAGGCCTGAGCTCTGCTTTCTACTGTTTCCCTTAGAAAGGCTTTCCCTCGCCATTCAGTGGCTGGGCCCAGAGCTCCACATGCTAATGTAGAGGGATTGCATTATTCCCTTTCCCTTCTCCAGATCTCTTAATTAACATTTACATTGCCTAATGTACACAGCTCTGCCTGCTTGCATGCCTTCTCTTGTTTCAGCCTCTGAAATAAGTGATTTAAGAATTTGATAATTATATACCTTGAAAAACTCATTTGTATAATCATCTTGCTAGATTCAAAGCTCTCTTACTCATTCTCTAGTGTCTTTTGTGGAAAGACAGAATATGATCTTATTGAAGGCAAAACTGGGAATGCATGCAGTGCTGACTTTGGGGACTCTGTATATAGCTGAAGCTGAAACCTCTTCACATTAAATTTTCTCTACCTTGCAGAAACAAGGAGGGTCACTTTTGGGTAGGAGATTGAAGTATTTCTTGTTTGGTGGTTGACAGTTTTACACTTTCCTATTTAACTCGGTGTTAAACATGCCTTACTCTATTTCTCACTGGGTTTCATCTTCAGCTAGTCCACAATCAGCATAAAATGAAGTGTTTCTGGAAAACATCCACTGTAGGTTTGCCTGTGTTTCAATACTAAACAAATACAGCAATAATGTAACAAAATCATCATAGAAATAATTGAAATTTTATTTCTAAAATGTAATCTCAGATTAAACCACTTTAGAATGGTTGCTGCTATTTACTGTATCTCTAGCCTCATACCCAGCAGTGTGCTAACAACATCTGTGGCAGTTAATAAGAGAAGATGCAGTTGGACCTCTTTTCTCCAGAAACAAAATTATAAAGGCAAATACTCTGCTGCAAATGGTTTTATGAAGACCGGGGGAAAAAAACAAACAACTCAAAAACCCCAACCACAGATGAGAGCTGCCAACTGTTATGTAAATGTAGAGAAATCCTTAGAAATCTGCACTAAGATGTCTACATTTTTAATACACCATTAAGCGCTTAGCCTTGGGGAGAGAGGCCCACATAAGGCTTTTCTCCATCTTCAGAGTTAGTAGTTCAGCAACTGTTTCCCAGCTGGTCCATTTAAGCCTGAGCACATGTAGTGAAAAGAACTCTTTCTTGGTTTTGTGTGTGGTTCATTGAACAAGGTGGCTGCTTAAAACCAGGAGTGTTTAGTATTGTATGTCATGTCACCCTTTGCTTTTACCCCAACTGACCTTTCAGCTCTGCAGAAGGGAACACATACAGCAATTAATCAGCCCATGCTTATTATTTCAGGTCACTTGCATGGCTTAGACAAAAGGAGGAAGAGGAATATAAATGCAAATATTTTCAACCATTTGCTTAAATTTAAGGGTAGGATGAAGCATGGCAACCTGGGCTGCCTTATGTGTTTCAGTGAGTTTTGGTGGTGTGTTGTCTTTTGGTGGTGTTGAATGCAATTGGCTGGCTGGCCACCCCTTGGTAGGAGCAGAGCCGCCTCTGGCTGCTACAGCTGTAGGGGAAGGGGATGTCATATCTTCATGGCAGGATTATGGGCATCCTGAGGTAAGGGGTGAGATGGAACATCTTGGACACTTCTTTGTATCCAGAAAGTTTTGTAGTGGAACTGTTAATAATTCATGATCCATGGAATGCAGTGAGCTTCAGATCTCATCAGGCATACAACTATCCGTTAGAAACAGTACAGGATACTTTTGAAAGTTTTTATGAATAAGGAGGAAAAAAGTGCATGTTACGCTATGGCTGATTATTTGCCCATGTGCTTAGAGAACTTAGCTCTCGTAAGATTTGTTTTAAAAAATTTTCTGGGGAAAAATGGTAACTGGTCCCATAGTAGCACTTTGACACTAGTGACCTTGGGACATATACAAGACTTTCTGGTTGACGTTATTGAAATTGAACGGAAACAAAATGCCTCTTTGACTCCTACAGTTCGTACTGATTTGTAGATAGCTCAGAGGAGGCTATAGTTGTTACCTGTTCTGTCTGTCCCTGTGACTTAACTTACTTTCCTGTTTTGTCAGACAGACATAGAATAAGAGTCTGTTCTGTAGCAGTTACAGATTCCCCAGTCAGTTCAGATCCAGCTCTGATGAAGTCTAAATGTGCTTGAGTTTATGTGTAAGGGTCTCCTGGCTTCAAAAAGGGCTACAAATTGAAGTTTGTGTATAAGAGAAAGTGCTTGCAGGGCAGGAGCTTTGGTTGCTGCTATTATGCAGAGAAGTTTTGAATGTATGCAAATATGTAAGCTATTTAGCTTCTTACTAAATATGTCATATAGCCTGACTCACACTATCACTGTGTGACTACTTGAAGTACAGTGTCCTTTTCCCAAGTTGCTTACAGTCGTTTAATCATTACAATATCTAATCCCAGATTAGATGCTGAGGAAGAAGAACAGTTTCCAAAACCAGTCATAGCGTTCATTATCTCCTGACCAGATGACTCAAATAGCACATCCTTAAGAGATTTCCTTGGAGCATCCATAGAAGATTATTGTTCTAGCTCAGATTTGAGAGCATCACAGACAAACTCATGTCATCTAAATATAACATTAGTTCTTCTGAAGGGAAGATCATGTAAACCCCTAAATGTTTTTGGTGTGGGTTTTTTTGTGGGTGTTTTGTTTTGGGGCTTTTTGGTGGGTTTTTTTGGTTGTTGTTTGTTGTTTGGGTATTTTTGGGTTGTGGTTTGGGTTTTTTTTTTTGGGGGGGGGATGTGTTTTGGGTTTTGGTTTTGTTTGGTGGGTTTGGGGTTGGTTGTTTTTTTCTTTCATATGGAGGGGTTTTTCGTGTTCTGCGTTTTTTGTTTGTTCTTTTTTTTTGGGGGGGGGTTTTTTTTTACAATATTACCAGACTTCTCAAGTAAGTGTTCACTGGTATATCTAACTTGGCATACTACCTGAATTTCTCCTAAACAGGGAATTGACAAATGGTCTGCCCTCTTCACTAGGACTTCTGTTCTTTTGAGGTGGCATGATATTTTTTTGCTCTTAAAAACATCTTTCTTTATTCCAGTATACACTGAGCACAGTTATGTGAATGAAGTGATGAACATCCTGCAAGTAGAAACAAGTTGCATAAGTTTAGCAAGGTCTAATTGCATGGGTCTAGTCTTCTACCAAAATTAAAGTCTTACCAATTTCTGGTAAGCCTGTAAAAAAGCTGGACTGCCTTAATTCTTATTATTTCACATTATTTAGCAACAAAAATCAGGGAGACCTTTATTCAGGAAAAGAGGTGTTAAAATTAACTCCTATTCAGGATCAAATCTCTTTGGTTTGTGAGACTGTTAGTGTCTTTAAAATAAATTTGAATGTAAACAAAATAAATTTTGTATGTAGAGTGCAAATTAATCTGTTGTCTCCCTACAATCTCAAATTAAGAGTTGCTTCCTAATATAGATATAGCAATAGCAGGAGGTTTAACTGGTATAGCTAAATTTAAACTGCTCTTAATTTGTAGGAGGTTAGGAGGAGATGACAGCTAGGACCTCCTACGTGTAGTTTGAAAATGCACTGGTTCGGGGTTGTTTTCTGCTAGTGACTTTTGGAAATTCAAAAATGGAGGGTAATTTAGCATGGTGGCACTGATGTGTCTGTATCTGGAATCAGGCACTGTTGTTCAAGGCGGTGTAGAAGTACCAAGCAGACATTTCTGTGTCCAAAGATCTAAAAGCTTTTAAAACTGTGTGAACATTGAACAGTTGGCAAAGAATTGTGTTTCTCTTGATAAATAATTTAAAAAGCAGTCTGCTGGAGAGGTATGGTGGTTAGGATACTTCATGTTTTTTACAGGCAGCGTAATTCCAGTCTGTATAATGTGAGAGCACTGAAAAGAATTATAATTTAAGAAGAAAGGCCTCTAATTTGTCTTACTGTGATGGCTACAACCAGTTCCTCAATCACTTGTTTCCTAAGACCTCAATGAAGATCACAAGCCTGTTTTTAATGTTAACAATTCATATTCAGCTTAATAGTAACTTTAGACCAGGAATTCAGAAGACCTTGCATTCTTTGTTGCTTTATTCTTTTCAGAATCTACTTTTCTGCTTTCTAGGCCCTGAAATAAAACTGTTCCTGATCCCTTCCTAACGTACCCCAAAACAAAGCTATTTAAATGGAATGATATACCCGTTTTCCCACTCATCTGTGGTGATCTGGACATGTGAAGCTGAGTACGGACAGCAGAGTAAACATCCAGCCTGGGAGGGAATCCACCCCCAGACCTGTTGGTCAAGCCATGCATAGCATGGGGCTTGTCAGCTGAAGACCCCCAAGAGGCATTTTAGGCCTAGGTTTACTAGGTGAAGAGAGAAAAAATAGGGTGGACAGGTAAAGAGAATGGGTTGTGCTCTATATAACAGAATGGTTTGAATGATTGGAGCTTTACCTTGGGCAGGTGACAAGCCAGTAGAGATCTTGTGTGTAAGGAGCACAGATGATGGTGTAGTCTGTCTGCTGCAGACCTCACGATTAAGAAGGGGGAGCTGATGCTGCTGCCTTTAGGCAGCCGGAGAGTCAGTTACAAGCTTGTAGTACTCAAGGGTGTCTCTTAACCACTTTTCTGGAAGGGCAATGCAACTGGGTGCTGGAAATGAGGAGATGAGTTTGATACATTCCAGAACAATTCTTGGTGCAGGTGATCAATGAACTGACTAGGGGACATGCTTTGCTGGACCTGCTACTCACAGATGAGAACTGGTGGATGATGTACATGTTGAGGGCACCTTTAAACTGCTGTCTTGCAAACCTTGGTTTTGCAGTGTTTTGTCTCTAGTTACATCAGCTTCTGGCACTGGTGTTCTATTAAAAGCAAAGGAAATGCTTGTTGGAAGTAAAAAGTGCTGACAAGTTTGTTGTCGTGTTTGTTTTTTTAATTGCAAAGCTGGCACAGCAATAGGTAAGCACTAATGAAAATAAGTTAGCTGGCACTCCAGTTTTTTTGAACTCATGTTTTAAAGTGTCTCAGACAGAAGCAAAGTACATTGTGTCCTTTATAGATAGGTGTAATATGAGTCCTAATTGTTCAGAGCAAGGACAATAATGTTCTGGAGTCGCCTGCCTGTGCTGATCAAGGGCTGTTGAGCAAGGTGATCTTTCTTACAAAGCAGCACCCTGTGTGACTGTTTCAAAGTGACTTACTTTGAAACTTCCATTGTGTGAATGAAGACAAGTCAGTAAGGTGGATGTGCATTATATTATTTTAGCCACATTCCACAGAGCTTTAATTTTTTTAGCCTGGAACCTCACTAGTGGTGAGCTACTTGACTGCCTAGGCCTGTGGAAAATACTGCACTCTCATAGATTGAAAGGATGAGACGTGAGTTTACGAAGAATGAGTGTTCTGAGATAGAGTAACATACCATGTCTGCTCTGGAAGAAATAATCTTTTACTTGCTGCGTAAATGTCTAAGTCTGGCCCAATAGTGCAACAGCTATGCATACAGGAGTTTAATTGAAAGATAAGCAGGTACATGATATGAGCAACTCCAACCTGGTGGTCATCTGATTAACAGGAAGACACAGACTGGGTAAGTAGATTTACAGAGTGTGGTTGTGATGAAGTAATGCTCTGCTCTCAAGTAAAACTAAGAATAGCAAATTGTTCTAGCCTTGGTTCACTATGGCAGACTGGCAGAATGATGGAAAGCACTAATGCCCTGGTCTGGAGCTGTTTGCAACTGGTGAGACTCCATCAATTACAAAAGCCCTGTCTGAGATTTTAGTGGGAGTCTGCTAGCATTTAATCTCAGAGTTGGTAATTTTGAGTCTGTATTATAGTCCTTTGTGATGACAAATACTTTTATGAAGGAATGAAGCAGGCTTGATGAGTCTGTCTCCCTGTGAACTGGCACTCATAAGGGCAAAGCTCAAACAATAGCCTTGTAGGTAAGGCCATTTGCATCCTTCAAAAATAATCTCCACTACTGCAATACACAGACCCTGGGAAGCAGCCAGCACCAGGCCTGGTGTAACTGATCTACATGGCCCCAACTTTTGTGTAACCAAACCTGGTGTGTCTCCCACATAAACAAAAACCTTACAGTATTCAGTCAAGCCAGGAAATTGTCTGTGTGGGGATACTGAAGGTAATTTGTGAGAACCATTGCATTGTTGGTATGGAGCCAGTTCCATTCAGTGGTTGCACACAAGAAAACTCAATGGCTCTGGCAACCAGTCTCTCAACTGCTGTCTTAGTGAGCAAAGGGAAGAGCTGGAGGACAGCGCTTGAGTGACTTGCCTGAAGGTGAAGAAGCCTTGAGCACTTTTCAATCCCTGCCTCCCCTATTAAGGGCAAAGAGGGGAAGTCCAGTCTGAAGTTACTGGACCTGTTATCACCAGCTACCAGGCACTGGCAAAGGCTGCCTGGGCTTTCAGAAATATGACTCAAACATGCTGAATGCTGGTAAATTGCTGTGTGGAGTCATATACTATGATTTCAGCATTATATTACTCATCCTTTTATTTTATTTTAATTAGGTTTTTTACATCATTTATGTAATGTAAATATTCTTGTTCTTTTTTTTTTTCTGTGCTGAATTGGAATATTTAATGTACATTATAGAGCAATAGATGGGATTTTGAAGTATTTTGTTGAGATAGTTTAAGTCCCTTGCAACAAATGCTCTTATTTGACAGTCTGGGTTTTTTTCCGCTATTTGGTTGACAAAAGAATTGACACCAAGAACATGTTCTATATGAAGTTCTAGAGGTATACATCGTGCACTGTAGTATCGTCCAGCAACCCTTGTAAAACACGTCATCTTTAAAGGCAGGGATCCAACTCCTATGTAAAATATTGCTAATGTTCTCACTGTTTCTGGGGGCAAATTCAAACACTCTTCATGAAGTTAAAGGTTTAGCTCTATCTATCAGAGAGTGTGGTATTTGTTACACTTTTGTTGGTACCAGCCTGTCATGGTTAGGCTGCTACAATGAAGTATGTGGCTTAGAGGTCTAAATTCTTTGTTTTCTGCATCCACAATAAAGAGGAAGCACTGTGAATTAGAGCTGTAGTTCCATGAAGCATTTCAGTGATGTTGTAAAGCCAAGGTATTTTGCATAATAAAATAACCCCAAGTGAGAATTTTATCCTTCTCATGCTTGATTTGAATTTTACAAGGGAGATAGCAAATGATTAAGGTTGCATAACATTTCTCATTAAATGAGCCTTGTTTCAGTCTCTTTGTAACTTTGCTAGATTTAAATGGTTTGGCCTCTGTTTCTCTTTTGCCAGGCTCTCTCCCTCCTTGTTTTATTTTGTTCATATTGATCAAGTGGACCAGTTGCTGAAGGGTGAGACATGGGAATGTAATGGGGACTTAAAAAAAACCCCAACACATTAGTATCAGTCTCATAGGGATGGTTTAAGGCCACCATGCTTTAAAGGAGAGATTTGAAACTGGGAACAGTACTAATTTGGTTTCAAAGCTACACCTCCTGCTGTCCCTATGAAAAGCCATCCAAATTAGCCACATAAAAAGTCACGGTTAGCTCATGCCTGATTGAAATGCATTCAGCATCTGAGTGGTGTATTTTTGTCCAGGTTTTTTGGCTGAACTGAGGCAGCAGCCTTTCCTCTCAAATGGTTTGGGCTCATCAATGTCTGCATAATTCACCAGCCTCATGGAATGAGTGAGCCCACTCCTGCCTGGAACTGCTGGGACTGAGTGGGACTTTCTTTCGCTGGCTGCTTCCAGTCTCTGCATACTGCTTTGGCACCAGGCACACTACCTACAAGCATAGGGGCTTGCTCTCCTCCCATCCTGACCAGGTACCTGCTGCTGGGTGTGCAGGAAAAGTGATCTGATGCCACTAAAGAGAGGTGGAGTGTTTGGTTGTAACAATGCTAGCCCAAAAACTACATGGGTTAAAAGTAGAAAGGCGGGACACAACAGGTGGAAATAAATGGAAAATAGTGACAAAATGTGGTGTTCTCCCCATCTAGTGGTAGGGTGGTAAGTCTGCCAAATCAGCTTCTGTTATCCCAGAGAATACAGTGACAAGATTTCCTGAACTGATTTGTTAACTGGGGGAGTAGGGAGTGGTGATGGTTGTAAAGTTACCTATTTTTTATGCTTGTATGGTTTTAATTTTAGGTGGCTGATGTATCTCAGTACGTAATGCAAGCTTCTTGTTAAATTTTAAGGTTCCAAATTCAAGCCCTGAAGAGTTCAGAAATTTGAGTGAAACTTGCCCATACAACTAAGTTTCATATAACCTGTGCATGTACATACTATCAAATAATTAAGAAAGTGATTGTGCTCTTGGAAGTTAATAGCCCTCTCATCAGGAAGGCTAAACAACTGTGAATGAAGTCAGTCTTCGATCTATCTCAGCTGTACTGTGCACCTAAATTTGTGAAGACACAGCTTAATGGAAACTTCATTGCAACATTTTTTTAGATCAGTGTCTTAATCTAGGATTTGGAACAGTTTGAGTTTAGTTACTAGAAATATTAGTCCAAATACGAAGATCTGTACAAGTCACAGTATCAAGAATGAGGTACCTGTTGCAAAATACTGAACACTTGAGGGTTTTGGTTCAAAGTAAGTTCTGGGTTTGTTTTTATTCTTGAATACTTAAAACTTGGTGTTAGATTTCTTCTGATTACAGCATGATGCAGTGCTTAGATGTTTTACATTACATATTCTGTCGTGTCATTTATATAAAAAAATAAAAAGCTAGATCTGAAGAACAAAGCAACAAGTTTCACACATCTTATTCTTTGTTCTGTTAGACACAATCAAACAGGCATCATGCTAGATTTTTCCCAGGTAACTAAGGCACCAAATACAATGACAATACAATTTTTTGGGTTTTTTGTTTTGGTTTGGTTTTTTATCACCCTCTTATTTGGTGGATATACAGACTACCTATGCATATAAGGCTAAAAGCAATGGGATGAGGTAACCAAACCGCACATAGCTTAGTGTCGTTGGCAAACTTGCTGAAAGCACGCTCAATCCCACTGTCCATGTCACCGACAGATGTTGAACGGGATCAGTCCAACACCGATCCCTGAGGGGCACCGCTCGTTACTGGTCTCCAATTGGACACTGAGCTGTTGACCCCAACTCTTTGAGTGCGGCCATCCAGCCAGTTCTTTATCCACCAAGTGGTCATTCCATCAAATTGATGTCTCTCCAATTTAGAGACAAGGATGTCGTGTGGGACAGTGTCAAACACTTTGCACAAGTCCAAGCAGATGACGTCAACTGCTCTGCCCCCGTCCATCAGTTCTGTAGCCCCATCATAGAAGGCCACTAAATTGGTCAGGCAGGATTTCCCCTTAGCGAAGTCATGTCAGCTGTCACCAACTACTTTGTTTTTCATGTGCCCTAGCATGCTTTCTAGGAGAATCTGCTGTATGATCCTGCTAGGCACAGAGATGAGACTGACTGGTCTGTAGTTTTCTGGGTCTTCCATTTTCCCCTTCTTGAAAATGGGGGTTATATAAAGCCCAGATTCTGTGAATTTTCCTGCTGTCTGGAGTTGAGAGGTAGTTGTTGCTATAGCAACTGGCAAGCATTAGTCATGTTTTATTTCTCTAAGGCTGGAAGGAGGACTCTGAACATCTCTGCAAAACATGTGAGCTGCAGAGGTTTGCCTGGGAAACCCAGCAGCAGTGAAACAGTTGTGTGTTACTTGTTATGTTGCCACTAACTTGCAGGTGGTCTAGAATTTATCTGGCTTTGGAAGAGAAATCCCAGCAAATGTTCCAGGTGTAAATCTAAGTGGCCGAATGTGGTGGGACGTGAAGATAATCAGGTACTAGGAGCAGTGTAGCTATCTTTTGCTGTGTTATATGCCTCTTTAAAATACTTGCAGCCCTTATTTCTGTGTGTGTGCGTGCGCACATGCGTGTAGAAGCACTCTAGTAGTTAGAGTGTGCTTACAGTTATGCACACAGCAAAGGGAGATCATTAAAGCAGAAAAATAAGCTGTTGAAATCTGTCTCTTCTATATAATGTCCAGAAGAGCAGTACTTATCTGAATTTGCTCCCTATAGAAAAAAAAAAGCCATTTTAAAACCTCACCTTGCTTCCATGGTCTAAACTTTGCCTTCAAGAGCAAAGCTCAACAGACTGAGATGTCACTGAAAGATTTGTTCTTATGAAGGGCATATGCAGCCTGTACATGAATATATTATATGTATGTGGAGATGTCCCCATATGGCAACAGATTTGCTCCATTACTGTAGAAAAGGATTAATTGCTGTGAGACAGATGAACAGTTGTGCCTTGTTTATTGAATGATCAGTATGTTGCCATGGCAGAAGTACCACCATTACAGGTCTGCTCTGTATCTTAAACATGAAGTCACTGGGATGGTAGCTATGAACCTCAGTGCGTGTGGCCTTAAGTCCTGTCATAGTCATGCGGCCTGAATAAATTTGGGAAGAGTTGAAAGCATAGAGAAAAGCATGTGTATGCACTGTGTTCAGTAGGGATGTGATGGCTTGTGTATGTTAGTGGGCTGGCAAGAAGAAAGCACCATGTCACTCTGGGAGCTTGTGGGAGTCTCCTGAATTAATCAGTAGATATTGTTCATTTGTTGATATGCTCATTTTGGTTAAAATGCATATTTCATCAGAAGAATGTTTTATTTGATTTATTTTTGGGGAGAGAAATCATTACCATCTCCTGTTGGAAAGCTGAGACCAAAGAAATTGCATTGTTTTTAAAGATGTTTAGATCTCAAACTCAAATTACTTCATAAAGTATAGCAAAGTACCTGTTTTCCCCTTCTTTCCATCCCTGTGCTCGCTTTACTGTACTGCAGTTGCTATCTGTAGAATTCAAAGGCATCAATGTGCTTTGATCCTTGTGCCCTCTGAACAAGAATATCAAATAATTAATACTCAAGTTGCTCTCCCCAGCTTAAGCATCTGACCTTGGGACCAGTGTGATACTGAAAGCAGGCAGTCTGTGCCTAACTCTTCAGTTCTCAGTGGTAGGTGTAAGCTTCAGAGTGACTTGGAAATAGTCACAGGAATTACCTCATAGCTTGGAGCAAGCTCTCTAGTTGAAGTCCAGGAAAGTTTTGAATCTAGAAAAATGTACAGGTGCTCCATTTCATAATCTCTGAGTTGACCTTCCATGTACAACTACTACAACAATACACCAATACAGATCCTGGATGCAGGCATCTGTCTGACGTTCCAGTAGCAAATGCTGCCTGCAGCAGTCAGAAATCGGAGGAGGAGAGGGAGCTGAGGAGGAGAGGGAGCTGGTGCACTTGCAACTTGGCTGAAAATGTTTTGCCCTTGAGCAACATGGTCACAAATAAATCACTGCAGGTTGCATATTGCCCAGTTTTGGCATTTGAAGAGCATATGGCCAAAGATGCGCTGAACAGATATGCTGGGTGTCTAGAACTGAGGTTGCCCTGCATGCCTTCAGGTGGTGACATTTCAGCTTTTATTTTGGTGATGTGTAGTTAAAAAGCTTCCTTTTTTGTATCTCGGCTGTATCTGGCTGGGCTTGCCAGCCTTCTGGTCAGCTGCAGGACCACTGCTTCACAGTACAGCCTTTTTCAGCAGGTAACAGTGATATTTTTTTTTTTCCAGTGTTTATGTTAATATAGTTGTTTTATATTGCAATAAGATGATGCAATATGATTATCCAGAAGAAATAATGTGTCAGCTTCTCTGTAAGTGCTGTTACAGTTATTGTGTTTCTTTTATCTTCATGAGACTCTACGTGGCAGAACAGTTCTCCTCCCTACAAAGGCACACAGTTTGGTATGCTCTCCTGCTTTATTTAATATTTTAGAATGCAATGCTTTTTAAAGCCAACATACTCAGCCAAAAGCAATCTTTTATAAATATGCATCTCCCAATAGGGTAGTCACACAATTTTAATATTAAAAAAATTATCTTTTCACTGTAGTTATTTGTGTAATTCAGTTTTATGTCTGTGGATTGTTTCCAAAGAAATGTATTTATGCTTCTGATTTTAGTGTTTTACAATTCAGTGCTGAATTAGCTGTGACGGTTCAAAATCATCTGTTTATCTTCCTAGTCTACATACAATATGAAAACAATGGCAACTTCCGTACTGTTCCATGAGTAGTAAACACTAATGCTGATGAGTTTTCATTTTTATTTAGCAAAGACCAGAGACGAAGAACATTAGTAATACTGCTTTGTATGGAAACTGATGGTAGACTTCTGTGACAAATGCCAGAGCAAAAAGAACTGGGATGGTCACTGCAGCTTGATGTCTTTTTTATTTATATATATTTGCAAACTAGACCATTGAGTTCTGCAGTATTGGAAGCATGAAAATATGTACTTCAGCTTCAAAATTCTAAGAACTGAAAATATTTTAACATGAAATTAATTCATAGGTGTGTTTCAATAAGGCATGAACTTTGCTTTGCTTTACTGTTTTAGGAAGAAGAAATTAAATATAGATATTCTGAGTCAAACCTCTAACTTGCAAATGTACTCTGTAAGTACTGCTGTTTAAACTTTAAAAGAATAGGCATTTTACATTTGCTAATGATGGAAATTTCAAAAAGCTTACATCTGAAATTGTGAAGGCTTGTAGTACCTGTACTAAAAATAGCAAACTGGTCTATAGTCTGCAAGTACTCTTTGCTTCACCCTAGTTTCCTCAACAGTTCTTTTGACCTACTTCCCTTAACAAGAGAATCTAAGAATTGACATCTAACCAAAATTAGGCACATCTATTCTTTCAAAACGGAAGTCTAGATCTTAGTTTTAAATCACTGGAGTGCATTAGATCTAAGCCTTCTAGAGAATTCACAGTTCTTACTGCCTCACTGCTATAGTAATGGGCAGAACCTTGTGCATCTTTTTAAAATAATTTTATCAGTGTTATTAGTTGGAATATTTTGTTACAAAAGGATTTTGATTGGAGCTCTAACAGGTAACCATACTCATTATGCTAATGGTTTTATGAAGCATTTAAATTAGGAAGCCTGAGGATGTTGGTTCGGATTTGTTTCTATTTTTCTTCTGAAGTGATAGCTCTGGTAGGGTGTTGCGGATGGAATGATGTACTTCACTCATAAGAGAAGTAGCAATATATTTATTACAATAGAGCAGTGATTTAACAAGGGTTGATAGTATGACAGTGGTTTAATGAGATTCTATGGCAAGGTACACTTTATTTACTGCATAGAGGACAAGGTCAGACAGAACTGTCAGAGAGACTCTCCCATCGATTCATGGGGTTCAGAAAGGACCCCCGTCTTTCTAAATTCCTTCTCTGAGAGGAGTCTAGGTACAGCTGGATTCAGACTTAGTCACAGACTTGTCAACAGTTTGTCGAAAGGATTATGTATGTGCGATCAGTCCTTTATATCGCTTAGCTAAGATTTCAAAGTTTAGCATGCTATTAATCACTTACCAAGAATCTGTTGAGGCAAGAAATCTCTTATCCTCAAGGAGTAACCTTGAGAGGTGTCCCTGCTCAAGGGGGAGATTCTATTGTGCAGCCCACTGCCATGCAGGATTGCTCAGTGGGCCCTGGCCTGTCACTATTTATAAAGTAATATGATTAATTTGTAGTCAGATTTGCATACCAGCAACATATCTGAGTCACTGTTCCAGACACCCCTTGACTACCATGTTGCCATTTGTCCCCCAAAGTCCAGAGTAAGCTGGGTGCAGCCATTACAACACATGCTCATGGTCATGGCTCAAGTGGCAGGGGGGAAGAGGGCAGCACAATGCCACATAGTGAAATCTTTCTAGTGCCTCCTTATGAACCATCTATACCAGGGCTTTTATGAGGGCTTGGGATTTTTTTGAGTGGAGTGGAGGGGGCTTGACAGTAAGTGTGTAGAGTGTAGACTTTCCACCCTGACACTTTGACTCTCTTCCTATGTGTATGCTCTTTCCCGAAGGATTAACCTGAAAGAAAACCTGTGCACCCTTGGTTTCCCCCTTCCCTAAATAGATCACAGCTGTTGTGACCAAGCTGCTGCAAAATGCATGTTAATGTCACTCAGGTTTCTCTTTCTATGGGAATCCTCTGATTCTCTTCTTGTCCCTCCTACAACCTGTTGCTTAGCTCTACAGTCCTCCCATCCCCAGATAGTTCCCTTGCTTTTCCATCCTGTTCTAAAAAAAAAAAATATCTTGATTTCTGAGCTCAACCCTAGCACTCCTCTGGGCCTCCCAGCCGAACTGGTCTCTGAGGCTTCCTGGTGTCACAACCCTGTGGTGACACCAGGAAGCAGTTTGTACATAGTGACTCAGAGCAGGGGGTTCTTACCGTGCTCTTTTGTCCTGCCCTCAGCAGCTGTTCAGGGAGAGTCTTCTGGCTACCAGGTCAATACATCTGCTTCGTAGGAAGGGCTCTGCATCCTTTTAAAGGATGCAGTTTGCTTCAGAATGGTCTTGTGGATAGGAGCTGACTACTGGCAGACTACTTTGGAGGCCAGCAGCAACCCACAAGCCACCATTTATTACTTCCTGCAGGAAAGGGAAGTTTTAAGTTGTTGCGGAGAAAAGGAGGAGATGTTTTATAAGAATAAAATGCTGATGCTTGGTTCCTGTGCAGTTCAAGTGTCAGAGTAAACGTCTTGGATGCAGCTGTTCTGAACAGTGTGTACTAATAGATTTCAGTGATGAAAAAAGATGATGGTTTAGTTTTATGTTCAAGCTTTTGCATTTGGATCTCTGCTTGATACATCTCCATGCTTCTCAGCAGGGTTGTGCTGTAGCATGTGTTAGTTGAAAGTAAGAATTTTCTTGCTGTCTTGTTTTGAAGGACTTTGGTAACTGTTACGTATGTGTATGTGAGAGCTTACAAAAGCAAAGCTAGTGCTCATTGTAGTGTAATTTTGGTACACTCAAAGCACTGTTTTGTAATAATCTTATGAAAAGCACATCAGGTCCTGGACAAGATTGGGGCTTCAGAGTGTGCTTACACAGTGAATAAATGAAAGCAAGGAGTAGCCTTGACTCAGTGTTCAGCTCAGACACAGCTGGTAGAAGCAGCAGTGTAAGGAAGTTGATCTGTCCAAGGTCAGCCCAACTTCCAGTACAGTGCAACAATACCAGAAAATGTCTCCAGCTGTGCTGGAACAGATTGCCAGGCCACTTCTCCCCGAGCTCTTCTTGCAGGTAGTGCCAGAGTTGTTATTGACAAGTGGGTTTTGTGAAAATTATAGTTTTTAATAAGTGCTCATGTGAGTTTTTTTGTGTATTTTTTAAGACTTATTGTCTCCTACATTTTTGAAAAGGAGAGCAGATCATAACTTTATCCTGACTTATGCTAAAGATTTCAATGTTAGACATCCATCTGCTTGGGTTTTACCTTTGTATCTGCCAGCGGAGCTGCATTTATCTTGGTAATTTTTGGCCAGCCATAGGACTTTCAGACCTATTTATCTCTGAGAGATCACTGTCCTTTGTTCCCAATCTTCTAATTTTAAAATGCAAATAGAGAAGTATGGAGTGCAAGTATGGAATGAATGCAGTACTTAACTCTAGAGCAATAAATGACACTAAAATATTACTTAGTATACTGTTTGTCTAAGTATATATGTATGGACACTTGATAATACAAAGAATAAGGCTTGCAAGATATATTTTTCTGAAAATATGAAGAGTAGCTTTTATATGTGTACATATTACCAAAGTAATATTCGTAAGTTATGGATGTAAGAACAGACAAGAGTCACAGGCAGTGGGAAAGCTTTTTATTCACGTTGAACTTTGTTATTCCTGTACCCAGCCCCTGATTCATGGCTCATATGAATTTGTTAGTAGGATAAACACTCCAGCTTTGCCATTAAAGCGACTCTTCAGTCTTAAAATTCAGTGCTACTGCTTTAGAATAGAAAAGCCAGTTGCTGAATGCTCAGATTCTTATCCAAGTCAGGTATTCTGGATTTCAGTCTTAATGCAGCTCTGCATTTAAGCTAATAAATGTTGTCAGCTCTGACCTGTACCTACACTTTCAACACACTCCACCCAGCACAGCAATACCTCTAGCCAACTGCTGCTCCCACCTGCTAGATAAAACTGCCTACAGCAACCTTCATTCTTGCTTATACAGTCCTAGGAAGCTCTAGTTTCTGCTTAACTGACTAGTGCAAACTATGCAGTTTTACACTGTGCATATTAGGCATAAAATACGATATGACCATGTGAATGAAAGAGTGGTTTTGTTTGGGTTTTTTTGTTTCTTTGTTTTTTGGGCAATGCTCATAAGGAAATAGTTGGAGGTGGAATAGCTAGATTTCCTCTGCTATGTACTGGCAACACTTTTGAGTGAGGTACTAGTTTGTTCCAGTTGTCACTTCTGATGCCTTCTGTATCTCCCAGCACACATCCTGGCACTCTTTTGACAGTTAAGTACCTGTTCAGTCAAACTCAGGTGTTAGAATAACTAGATTATTTTTTTTTTCGCTTTATTCCCCCCTTCTCTGTTCTAGGTATTTCTTTTTTCTACTGGCTGTTTTTCAGTACTTTTCTCTCGCACTTGTGGAATTAGAGCAAGAAACTGATATCTCATCTTTGCTGCTCAGTGCACCCTTTATCCAGAGGCATATCTGAACTGTCAGGCACACATAACCGTTGGCATGCCTCAGGGTTACCTGTGCTTTTGCTCTCATCCATGGTGCTGCAGCTCTCATACAGTTCCCCTTCTCAGAATCTTGCTAGGGTGCAGTTCTGTGGGGACTGCTGTGCATATCCTGACCCTGATACAGCTCTGTGACACCATCTCTCACTTGTGGTCCCCAAGTGCCCCTTCTTACTGCATTTCATCTGTTGGAGATTCTGTTTCTGGAAGTAGAGACCCATTAGTACAGCTGCCCATGTCCTGTTACTGATACTCATCAACTGAACAGAACTTAAGCATCATCTTCCCAGATCTTCGGCCTTGCTGGGGGGGCTCTGGTTTGCCATTCACCTCACTGGGGATAGCTGGTTTGTGTTGTGCAAATATGCTTGATTTGGCATGGTCTGGAAAGCTAATGCTTGTAATCTGCACAGCTCTTGTGTTTTTAAAAATGCCTGTCCAGCTGTCAGTGTGACACTTCCCAGCTTAGTGTTTTTTTGTCATTCTGTAGTTTTTCCAAGGTCTGGGAGAATAGTTCTCCTGCTTTCCAGGACACTATCCCAGGGGCTCTACTTCTCAGTTAGGCTTTTCCCCTTGGATGTACTGTCTTTCTTAGTGTCTTGGACCAGCCTCCTTTGACCAGAGCTTCTCTGGCAGTTGAAAAGGCACTAAAAGCTTATAGTTTTCCTCCTTTTTCAAGATTTCCTGTGAAATTTTTCCTCAGCTTTGCATCTTTTAAAGATATAATTTCTCTTTGCTCTTATTTTACTTCCCCACTGCTAGCAATTCCTATTTCTGCTCACACAGGCTTCCTTTAGAGAACCTGGAAATAGCTGGTTTCTTCAAGAGGAACACTTTTGACTGTAAGCTTATTAAAGGCATTTCTTTCTATCTGACAGATATTGATCATGGAACAGCTTTTTTTTAAAGTACTTCTTGCTATTAGAAAATGTTTGTTTGTATTCCCCATCTTAGAAAATAGGCTTTGGTACAGGTTCTTGGGTCAGGGAATCTTAGCTGCTGTGGGAAGTGACTCAATGTAACTATAATGGCTGTATGAGAAATGGGGTAAATTGACATCCTATATGAAATTGCTTATTGGTCCTTCTAGAGCTTGTACTCATCCTTGTAATAGAAACATTGATTGCACACCTCTGAATGTGAACACATAGACATACCAGAACTGATCATAGATTTGTAAATAGAATTAATTTCCAGTACAGAAGAGCTTTTTTAGGAATAACCTCCAGTTTTTACATTTGCCTTGGTTCAAGGTAAAACTAAAATCTGAACCTTCCTAGAACTGGTTAGCCTTATGCATCCCTTTTTCAGCTTTTGAAATGTTTAAATACTGAATTCTGTGCTGCAACTGGTTTTACTTCAAGCTCAGTGTTTAAATGCGTATGTATTTAGTAGCAGTACAGCTCTCTTCTCCCACCCCTTTTGCAGAAAGGGAAACTGAAGCCTGGTTTTCCATTTCATATTATGCAATATCGTAATGGCAGAGCTGGGAGAGAGGAACCAACTGTCCTTTGGTTCCCACTTGGGTTCTGGCAGACCATGCTATGTCCTTAAAAGGCCAAAATATAGTAATCACATATCAGTATGCCAGCAGAATCTTTTATGTTGTTTTTGTGATGATGTCCTCCAGTTTATTTTGCAAATGTAACTTGTTCTGGATTCACAGGAATATGACCTAAAGTAACAAAACTTCACATGTGACATTTCTTTCTCTACTATTGCAAAATGAAGCTATAGAAACTTAGTTTGGATCCTTTCCATTGTTTTCTGTTATTCAGTTAGGTACTTGATGTCAACTATATAATCATGTGTATAGGCAACATTTTAACTCGGGTTTTTAACTTGTATTGCCAAAAGAACATGTTGTTCACAGTATTCTTTCACACTTGCATTCCAGTCCCCCAAAGATGCCTTAAAATAGAAGTTCTGTAGTCTTCTATCCTTCTAAGGTATTATCAGTAGCACATATCTTAAAATCATCTGATAGATGTGCATTTTCAGTTTGTCTGGGCTTTATTTCTTTGTTAAATTTACGCTTACGTACTTGCAATTAGGCATCTCATGCAGGCTTATGTAAGACTAGAGGAGAAGCATGTGGTGACAGGAGGGAGGGAAAACTCACGGAAAATTAAGAAAGTATTTAACTACTTTAAGGAGTCTGTATTTCTGACAGCTGGAGCAGATTATTCCACATGTTTGAAGAAGCTTTGTCGAAGTTCATCTAATGGCCAGTTGGAGTTTCACTAACCTGCAGTGACCTACTGCAGGTTTTTACATCCGTGATTTTTGGATGACATGTTAGATAATGTTGAGCATAAAGTTGTAGTTATATAGTAGTAGGGATATTGCTTTAGTCAATAAAAGTTGTAAGTTCAGAGCAACCCTTATGCCAGGCCAATACTCTGCTACCATCAGCTGCTACCCAGTTACTGAACACTTAACAGGAATAGCTGAAGTAAAATGGATAATCCAGCTCAATTTTAAAAGTACTTTAAAACATATACTTTTACCTTTGAAGGGGGGACAGGGAGTAGTTTCCAAACACAGTAATATAGTGTTGCACTGGTGTGTTTAGAAAGAAACCAAGGTTTTGTTCTGCCAGCCCTTGAGTCTGTGGGTGATTTCTGTGCAGTCCCTGAAATCCAAGCACTGGATGGGTAGGTGTAGTTGCATATTTTTAAGCCCTGCTTAGACAAAGCTTTTCATTTGACTTTCTTATCTGGTAGTGTTATCCACGAGAACAGATGTTACATAACATCTCACCTGGGGAGGAAGGCCAAAGAGAAAAGTTTAATAGCTGACCAGAGCATCCTGGCTTAGAGAGCTCATTCGTGGATGGCTGCTGGAAGACTGTTCACTGAAACAGGTCCTTGCAAGGCGAAGGTGGGGTGGTACAGCTCTTTACAGCTTTTCTGATCAGTGGGAGGTTGGGGTGGAGTGTTTCCCCATGTGATGTCCCCTTTGGTTGAGATGGTGGGCAATGGGAAAATCACTTAGTGTTTTGGTTTAACATCAAAAACACTAGAAGGTAAAAAATACACACCAGAAGAACCACATATCAGAAAATACCTTATGGGTTGAATAAAAGATAGTCAGACTCCTCTTTGTGGCACACATTGACAAGACAGATCATAGAATGATAGAATGGTTTGGGTTGGAAGGGACCTTAAGGATCAACCCCTCTGCCATGGGCAGGGACATGTTCCACTAGACCAGGTTGCTCAAAGCCCTGTCCAGCCTGGCCTTGAACACTGCCAGGGATGGGGCACCCACAGCTTCTCTGGGCAAACTCTTCCAGTGTCTCACCACCCTCACAATAAAGAATTTCTTCCTTGTATCTGATCTAAATATACTTTCAGTTTATAAGCCATTACCCCATGTTCTATCCCTACATGCCATTGTAAAAACACCTTTTCCAGCTTTCTTGTAGGTCCCCTTAATGGAGTGGAAGGCTGTTCTAAGGTCTCCCCAGCGCCTTCTCTTCCCCAGGCTGAACAAACCCAACTGTCTCAGCCTGTCTTCGTAGGAGAGCTGCTCCAGCCCTTTGATCCAGACCCTTTGTTGGTCTTCAGCCTTTTAAGTTTCCAGAATGCTCCAAGAAAAATATCCTCGTATTTCTGACACTTCTTTATACAACTATTATTCTCTCCATGTAAAGATAGTCGTTCAAAACAAGCAACAGAGCAAGCCTTAGGTAGCTGAATTATGTCTCTCCTGGCATGAGTTAGCTTAGTGAGTCTTGCTGGAACCTGTGCTGTCAATATTTAGGTTTGGATTTCAGATGTTTAGTTGTCTGATTAATCTGTTTGTATCTTAGAGCAAGAGGTATTTTATGTGGGAGCACACCTACACTAGTTACTAAATGCTTGTGCCAGTTCTTATTTGATATCCAGCATCGTTAAAACTTATGGTTGTGTGCCATCTGTTCTTTTCTTCATCGCTTGTCATATGAGTGGTCATATGAATGTGTACTCAAACTGTGTCACAAAATATTCCAAGGAAATGTCAGATGAGGAAATACAGAAAAAATATTACTCTGTGTACCTAGGCTCTGTTACAAATGTTTTATCTGGATGGCTTTTAGACCATTGTTTTGGAGTTAATGGAGCATTACATAATCCCGTGGCATAAATGCTCGAAGAAAATAATGTGCACGCACTGTAAGAGAGATGCGAAGAAACTTGAGCTGAAGCTATTAGAACATCAGTGCTCTCACTAATGCTCAGAAACAGTATTTTTACTACTTTGTAACAGTTTTCTATATGATGCCGTAGGCCAGGCTGATAGGAATCATGATGTAGGTTTTGGGCTTCTGGGTTTTGTCAGGCTGCCTTTAAGATGGGACAATTCTTACCATGTTTTGGAATGAATATTTGTTAAGTTCAACAGTAGTTACTTCTGCTGATCACAGAAGACTTAATACGGTTGTTAAGGGGAGTGCCTTCTTTTAACAGTTATTTTTGGTGATTATATGCCTTTTTTTTTTTTTTTTTTTTGAATGCTGCTCTCAGCAAAACATTGAAGAGTTGATCGGCACTCTTTCTCTATTTCTCTCCCCTACCTTCACCCCACAAAAAGCGTCACATAGATTCCTTGTGCTACCTTTTAGCCTTTACATTCATCCTGAAACATGCCTGTGGAAGGAGGTAAAGGGGAAACAAAGATTTTTGTCAGGCCATGAAAGGAATTAATTCACTGAGGCACTAAGGCCTGAGTGTATATTGCTAAAGCTGCCAAACGTAGGAAATGGCTTAAAGCAGTCTGAAAAATCTTAATTGTGTTTTCTAAAGTGCATCTAATGCAGTAATGCCTGTCTAGATTTTAAAGCTGGACTAATCAGTTTTTTCCAACTTTCATTGCTAGTGGTATTTTAATTTGAATTAATTGAAATTAATTTTTTTTTCCTCTCCCAATCTTTAGTGACATAACTGTCTCTCTATCCTTGCTTGCAAATGTTTTCAAGCTGTTTGTGGAGGGGTTCTTAGAATTCTTACAGTCTGTCTTTAGACTCTTCCCAGATTGATGAGTTCTGGACTCAAGCACCCTTATAGTAGAGCTACAGGACATGAGGATGAGTAGTAAGCCAAGAAAATCATGCCATCTCATTTCCTGGCTTGGCTTTTAATTATAAATAGATGCTGAACCAAGGATGTGGTTGGTATTTGAAGTATAATTATTAATCTTTTGGGTTTTCTTTATAAAGGATTTTTGAAAGGGCATTCAGAGCCCCAGGATTCTCTCTTTCTAGACTGACAGGGCCTGATCAAAAATCTGTTAAAATAATGGGAATATCTTCTCTGTTAGAATTCACTTAGGTCATAAATTGTCCTGTATTCAATTCTGAGTAATGGCTGTGTTAGTAATTTGTAAAGAGTTTATGAAGTTTTTACCAGTATCTTGTACTGTACCTTTAAGAAACCTGGCATCTGCAAGTCACCTTTAACAACACGGTTTCTTCCCCATTGCCTCCAAACATTGCAACATGTTTGGTGGTTTCTTCTAAGTCATTCTGCATTTTCATTCTGTTATTCCCACTAACTTGCTTTTATCCGTGTGATTAATTCAGCTTCCTACAAGGGAAATTAAATTTAAAAAATTAAAGGCTGCTGTTCTTTGGAAGTAGTCATTTCCAAAGCATCTCCAATAAGAAAGATTAAAAATTAGCTGTATATATAGCATTAGTATAGAAGGGGGGTGTGTGGGGAATCATATACCTTACTAAAACCAGCTTTGTTAAAATGGAATCTTCTTGTTGCTCTTTTCCTCACCTTGAATGAGGAACTTGTATCGTGGCTTCAGTGTTTTATGTGTAACCTTCAGGTTTTTTTCTATGTAAAATGGCATTAAAGTGGTATTTTAAAATGGTCTGGTTTTAAAGGGAATTTGGTGGTGTTTAAGTTGCATTGTAATAGTGGTTGAGCTGATGTTTAGTGATATTAATCTCTTTCATTTTCTTCCTTGTTTTAGCAGCTGAAGGTTCCAAAATACAAGACAAGAAAGGCGCTTCAGGACAAAGCAACACTGGAACTAAACCAGGTACATCATTCCTCATGCTTCATGTTATAATGCTGTCTGCCTCAATGGTGTATGAAAATCAGCTGTTGTCTTAGGAACTTTTAAAATGCTTAATGCTCTTATACCTCTCTTACTGTTTCAGTCAATACTGGTATCACTGATCGTATTCAGTTAGGCTGGAATTCCTGATTTTTTGCAAAGAAGCAAAACCAGAAAAAAAAAATTCTACTTTTATTTTAGAACAGCTTAGGAATGAGGGTTGGAAAGTGAAATAAGGCAAGAGAAGCCACTGTACCTGCATCTGTGCTTGCATGAGAATTATCTGTTGCAGGCAAAGATTTCAATCTTTTATGTAAATGTGCTGTTGTTCAAACATTTCTTCACATACCATAAAGTATGCTGTATTCTGTAATCTACTTTATGCAGTGGACAGAAGTTTGTTGTTGCTTCACCATACCTGATTAAATCCACTGTGTGGATTTAATTCACTATTCACTTACACAGTTGAAAGTCTATGTACTAAAATGTTTAGTGTAGTCCTTAATGCTTAATGTAGCATTAGATTAGATATCTAAATTCTGCCTGTGTTGCAATTCAGGTACACAAGCTTAAAGTATGCAGTTAATAAGGAGCTTGTTTAGGTGCCTGTGAAATAGCATAGGTACTTGTGTTGCTGAAGATGAGGCACACTGTAAGCACTCACTTCTCAAATCCTTGACAGCTTGGCAGCTCAGTGATTGGTTTGTACTGACAGACTCTTCTCTGTCCCCAAACTGGGTACTTCAGCCAATGTCCCCAGAGGGAAGCAATCCCACTACTGTCTGTGTTCAGATCACATCTCTGTCAGGCAGAGCTGGATCTGTCACAAAGCACCATATTCACAGCTATTCTCAATCAGAAAGGCAATACGGGAAAGAAAAAAGAGAATGGAGGTAACATTACCCTCTTCCATGGCAAGCCAGAACTCTGGTGATGGACAGTGTTCAGTATCCACTTTATCCTGCAGTAGCTTAATCCCAGTTTTCAGTTCTCAAGAAAGTGTCCTAGCTTCTCCTATGCTCTCTTCATCTGTTCTGGTGTGTAGAAATGTAGAAAATTCCTTGGCCTGGAGAGAGGGAGGAAACAGGCAGGTGTGCAGGGTTTAGCTCTGCACTCAGCTGGTAAGAGTCCGTGTTGAAGAGAGAGTTTCTCAGAGCTGGTGGTTTGTTGTTTGTTTGAGGTTTGTTATTGTTTGGTTTGTTTGTTTTTCTTTAGATTGCATATGAATTTCATGTCAAACGTTTTTGGTTTAAAAACTAAACCAAAGAGTTTGCAGCAGGAGAGACAGCTGTCACTATAAACAACGTCCTTATTGTCTGGAAAGTGTCTACAGGCTGAACAAATATTAAGAGTCCAAGGCAACTCTGCGTATATACTTAGCAGTGCAAAGGGAACTGGACAAAAGGAAAACAGTTTGAGATCCAAGCAATGCATCTTTTCAAATAATACTGGCTTACCTTTCTTTTTTCCCTGCACCACCCCTGTGAACTAATGTACAAACTGGCTGTTGTTTTCCATTTGATATCCCTTTTACTTTCTTCAGCATAAGAAATTAGCACCCTAGGGGTCAAGGTCAGAAGGGCATTGCAAAAAGAGAATGAGAGAATTATAGATGAAAATGAAGAATACTAGTAGTCTGACTTTTGAAGTCACACTGAGCGCAGATGATAGGTACCTGAGCCACAGAAACTGGCCATATGTACTAAGTACATATGACAGTTACTAATTTAGCAAAATTACAACCTAATTTCTACAAGCATCAACTGTGCTTAAGAGTTCATTGAGAATTATATAGAAGATTTAAAAAGCTTGCATTTTCCTTTTTTTAATATAATTAGGAACAAAAAATGACTGATATTTCAGTGCTGAATTTCTGCAAAATACTGTTCATGGCCTCTAAACTCTTAGAAATGAACTAGTAAATTTTTAAAAATACTTTTGAACTTGCAGTCAGTATTGTAAGTTTATGGAAAAATACGCATTTAATTTCCAGAAATAGGTATAAAATTAATTCCCCCTCTGTAGAACTAATATGGTTTATTTAATCTCCAAACATAATACGCATAAAATTAAACATTTGTTTGTTACGCTCAGCAAGCTATTTCACTACAATGACTTGAGTTCACATGCATTGCATGATAACCAGACTGCAACTTCTACAACAGTAGAAGTCTTTCTGAAGTGTACTCTGTAAGGCTTTGCATATGCCCAGTCCTCAATTATTTCTGTAAGAATTGAGGAATTCTTGCAGGAGTTTTTTCAAATGATCTGTTTCCCATCTCCTTGTGCAGCACCTTAAAGCTATTGCCCAATGACAAATGTGAGCAAGACCAAAGTACCTTGCGTTTGTCCTTGTATTCCAACAGAATACAAAGAAATACCAGTCCCACAGGTATTTGACTGGTGGCTTGTTAATGAGCAGAGATACGAGAAATAAAATGGGGAGCAGGCCTAGTGATCTTTCTTGGTTTGCCACAGCTTGAAGCTCTTGAAGCTATGTACTGGAGGTGTCTGTAATCGGGAGGATTCAGAATGCAGTGTCGGATGTTGGGCTTGTAGCCAAACTTTGAAGGATCATTTTCAAGGCTTAGAAAAGACATTCTAAATAACAGTAAGATTTGCACCAGTAATGTGTGCTGCAGGTCCTAGTAGAGCAAAGGCAATGCTGGTCTGCTACCAAGGTGTTATTCCCATCTTTGTGCTAATATTGATTTAGCTCTTTGTGATCCCAAATGTATGCAAAATAGCTTGTTACTGAAGACATACTTACACTCTGCATAGCCTGCAAGTTAGTGTGAATGCTTTAGGACTGTTCTAACATCCTGGGATGCTGGGAGAGGGGCTGTGTGTGTGTGTGAACACTGTCAGGTGTGTGATATAGAAAAAATAATTGGATATCTTCAAACACGGCAGAATGCAGAATGGCAGAGGGCAGTTTTAAAAATTTATTTTATTCCTTCTGTTGCTTATAATTAGGAATTCTTAAGGGATACCTTTTCAATTTGCCTGTCCATGTAACCCTTCTGCCTCTTTGAAGAATTGCCGCTTCTCCCCAGTAGGGAAATCTTTCTTCTCAAGAAAGCAAAAAAAAAAGAAAACCTTTCAGGAGAATAGTACATTCTAAAAGAAGCAGGATTTTATGTTATTCCCCAGTGTCTCATCATTCTCTGTCAACTCAATGTTACATTGACTTTGCTGACAGCCGTTGAAGGGAATCCTTGTTTTCTAGGGGAATTTATATTAGATGTGAATTTTTCCACTAGCAGTAATTACTCATGCCACAGAAATTCACGTTTTGTGAATCTAGTGTGCCAGCCATGAGACAGAAGGAATATTATTACCCTTTTGACCTGTGTCTGCATGCTCAAGAGACTGCATGTGAGTCAGCACACTTCTTAACATCAGCCAAATGTTAATCTACACCATACATGGGACATATCTATGCAACAATATGACTCAGTATAGTTTCATGAACAGCAGCACTGTATGCTGTTCAACCACCATTAGGGGTTTGATCTGTAACTGGGTGATGGATTACATTTGTCTTTGCTGGTGACTAGTTCACTTGTTGCACCTTTCTTTGGGGCTATCATGTTTAAATGTTCTACTAACTATGCAGTGGGTTTTCGCATTGCCACTCTTGCTTTGCATTGCTAATAACACCAATAATTGGGTCTGTAGTCTGACCATTGTTGAGATGATAGTTTTTCACTGATGAGAGTTCAAGACTAAGTAAACTGAACCTAGTCATCCGTGAACTCGTTCGTCCAATAAATCCTGTTATCTTGATGCAGAAACTTCTGTTAGAGTATGAAATGCACATTACTATTTTTTATTTTATTTTTTTTTTCCCCTAATTCAAGCAACTTCAAAATCTGTCTAGCACATCCTCACTTTAGGAATTTATTTTTGCAGATATCTTTAACCTCATTTTTATGCCCTATTGTATTATTTTGCTAGTAATTTTTTTCATAGTTAGTCTATACACAAATAGGCTGACTTTACATGTTTTTACAAATTGCTTACTTGTGTATTAGCACTGAATTGTGAAAAGGATCTGTTGTCTTGGTTTTATGTGCATTTCTGTGGTGACAGTATTCTTGGTAGTTCTTTATCTTGAAATAATCAAAACTTGAGTTCCCCTCAATATGAGAATAAATCTGGTCATTTCTTTATGCCCGTAAATATTTTTGATTTTTCTGTGTGGTTTTTTGTTTACTTGTGGTTTTATTCAAAGCAGACTTTTTCAGTACTAGTGAAAAAAGCTTAAAATTAACAGCTTTCCAAGTTTAACAGGACAGGTTAAGGATAAGTAGGAAATTATTGCCAGCATGGTGAGATGAATAAGTGACTTGGATATTGTTCCCTTGTCTGGGACAGCTCCACTCTGAGACTGGAAGCAGAATGCTAGTTACTCAGCGTTTTGTTGTCTTCCAGAGAACCCACTGAGCAAGTGATGTTTTTCCAACTGAGATTGAACTTTTACAGCCATGCCTGGGCTCTGACATAATTTTTTTGGTTTTCGGTGGGAAAAGGATGCTGCATTATAGTAGAATTTTCTGTGGAAGCATTTTGGAGAGAAGTTATGGAATAATAGACATTATTTTCACATACAGTAGTTTCAGAATGCTCTCAAGCTATCAAGGTGTTACGGGCTTGGAAACAAAACAGAACTTTCTTCACAGGCAGTAGTCTTGCAAGGAATTCAGAGTTACAACTTAATCCATTCTTTGGGAGCATTTTACATCTTCATGATTAGAATGCATTCATTTTCAATTTTATTTTTATTTTTTTAAATAAGATGGATTTCTGAAAATGTAATCTATTTTGAAAGCAGAGTAACTAGAGTTGTTTAATGGTCCCTTCCTTAAAAACTTGTTTATGGTACTATTTGATTTTATGCTATATGCTTACTGTTTTCCTCCTTCCTCCATTTGTAGATCATCCAACAATACTAAAGGTTGATGACAGGCAACGGCTTGCTAGAGAACGAAGACAAGAACGAGAAAAACAACTAGGTAAGGCCTACTGTGTCAGGGGGTTTATTGTTTGGGGTTTTTAAGGCACTACCATTTGCATGCAGTGTTTTTTTCCAGTTTACTCTTAAGAGCATTCAGCAAACTGTTAGTGCTAGATATGCAATAATGTCATTCTAGACACACTACTACATCTTTAAAGTAGATCTTTTTAAATTCATGCACATCTTGGGATTCATCGTTTCTGTACCTGTCACATTCCTATTTCTTTTGTGAATCTGAATGAAAACTTGGTTGATTTCTCAAATAATGCAAGGAAGCGTCACTGTTGTAGATGGAATTTGAAGTTTTAGAATATTTTGTCAATTAAGATTAGACTACTTAATGTTCTGAATGCATCCTGTATTGCTATTAAATAGAATTGCAGAACATGTCTCCAACGTATGGTTTGAATGTTTCTGTATAAGCTTGTTTTTTTGCTAAAGTTAAAACCTTTAGTAGGTGTCAAATAGTTGTGCTGAATATCTTATGTCACCTGCGCATAAGCATGTATAACACTGTTCAGGTGAACAGTGAAGGTTACATAAAAAGTGGCTAGTGGTGGGCATTATACTGAGTGTGGCAGCAGGAGAATTATAGAATTATGTGAAGCAAAATTGATGGCTTTCTGAAAAGAATGTTTGGTTGAAACAACATTCTGTGGCAATTGGGAGGTTGGGGAGCCAAGTATTTATTCTTTTCTTAAATTCACCCTGATTTTTTTGCATGCTGTATTGTTCTTATGGCTTGAGAAACTGAGGTTATTTGTTTCCATTTTATAGCTTATGGAAGTTTATAGAACTATATCATAACTCCAACCAGTTACGCTGCTTTTTCAAACCTGGAGAGCCATGATTTATTGCCATCTAGGTTTTAATAGCATTAATATCCAGCACCTTAAAACATTGTACTAACCATGCATGAATCACTAGGGTTGTTCTGGAGGGGTAAAGGAAAGATTTGGTTTTCACTTGCTCAAGGGGATAACATGGCAGGATATTTGCCAGTCCCTAAAAAGCTGCTCCTGGAGTTGAGGCTAATGGTATGTGTAAGCTTAGTTTCTTCAAGTTCCACAACAATTACTGGCTCATTCTAATTAGTTTGTCACAGGTGATGTTTTCATGTCTTGAAATTATTCTCTTTTAAGGTTCAGTCCTTGTGTAGTAACAATGCTTTACTCAAGTGCAGAGAGAGATGCTTTTCTTAAGTTCTCCTGAACTCTAATTATTCTAGCTATTGATAAATGAACATCTGTTACTGGAAGGACATGACTTCCGTTGAGAAACATGTCATTTTGTGTGGTGTTTTGAAAGCAACATCAAACTGTAGGGTTTTTTGAACTTGACATAGAATCCTTCATTCCTAAATGGGAGAGTTCTTCATTTCCCCATGATGTATGTGTGTACTGTGTGTTCTTGCATGAAGAATTATTTTGAACTAACAAGAAAATGGAAAGTCGCGTTGTACTTTGATCTATATATTTGTCTGCTAACATTATGATTTAGGAGCTGTCTCCTGACATTTTTTTTTTTTTATTCCAGTACAGCAAAACACTGATTTTTCCAATGGCATGCAAGCATTTTTTTTTTTTTTTTTTTTTAGTGCAGAACCTAGATAATCAGTCACTCATGTCATGTGAACCATAGCAAAAAAAAGCCTCAGCTGCCTATCTTAAACATCAAGTTGTATAATGTTGTTACATAAATGTGCCTTGATGAAAATTAGAGTTGGATTTTGTTAATACTGGGACATCAGCCATGCAACAGTAAAGCAAGTGCAGGAAGGGTTTTTTTCTTTTTTATTTTTTTTAATAGCAGTGAGTTGGATTTAAACTTAATTCCTCTCATTTTAATTCAGGGGACCTGTCAAGTTTAGCAAAGGCTTCTTTTTAAGCAGAAACTGAGAATTTCTGACATATCTCAAGTGAAATTATTTTCTCTTTCTCCCTCTGAAAAAGACAGTGTTCAGTTCTATAAGTGTAGAGCTGGTAGTAATCTTCAACAATTCTTTGTACTTTCAGCAGCTTGAAGCGCAGGAGGTCATGTTATCCATCTTCCCATGAAAATTAGGTTGTTCAACCCTTCTGTTGAGATCATGTGGACTACCAGTTGAATAACGATTATGTTTATTAATTAATATTCTGATGTTACGGGAGGGTTAATTTGAGATCTGTTCCCCCCACCCTTTTTGCTTTCTCTCAAGTTTTAATTCTTTTCAAGTTCCTGTGCTATGATAAATGTGGCTTGCATTGTGATATAATAGGTCAGTATGTGCTCTGTACTCTTTGAGGATTTGCTTGCACCTGGCAGTGGTATTCTAGTAGTCCTATTCCACTTACCACGCTTGGATGTCTCTTTTTGATGAGAGTTTAGAGTGTAGGAAAGATGAGTGCTGTCATTTTGATTGTCTGGGTACATGTAGCGTATGTGTGGTGGCACTGTCAGTATCTGTGTTTCATGAGGGTCATATTATGCTACTAATTGAAAAGAATAAAAAGGCTTCTAAAAAAAAAAATGCCCCTTTCACCGTAGTACATTCATGTCTAGTTTTGGAACTTTCTTTAGAAAATGTAGAAGGCACACAGGGACATGTGTGCTATTTCAGCTAATCATCCCATCAAGAAAAGACAACTTTTTAGTTCTTTCTCAGTGGGAAAGGCATTGCTTTTGAAATGCCATCCCAAAACTTCCGAAAGATTAATTCTTTGGGGTTTTTCCTGTGCAATTCATGTTTTCCATAACTAAGAAGTTGTATCAATTTGGGGGTTTTACCTTTTATCCTTAGACTTTCCTTTTCACATGGTCAGAAATAAAGGAATTGCTTAGCAGCTATACTTTGTTTCTTATTCCCCTGACTGTTTGGTAATGTGTTTATTACTTGTTGAAATGTGCATTCAGACCTTTAAAGAATTATTAGAGTAACCTTTCCTTAATAACGCTTCCAATGTGTCACTTGCTCTTTAGAAATCATGTTTTCATTTTGTGCTGTTTGTGCTAGCACTCCTTTCCACAATGTCTATGCATGAAGTTAACATCCATCTTTTAAAATATGAATATCAGATCTCTCTGTGTGACATCAACCCTCCTGGGTTTTGCAAGAGAGGAATCCCAAGAGAGGCAGCACTAGGTGAGGGTGGTAGCTGTCAAATGGGGCTGCTCTTGGAGGACAAAGTGAAGTGAGCTGTCAAAGTTTTCCTGGCTCCAGCTTGGCACTATGGCTCCTTTGCATGTGTCAGGCTAACTGGTTGTATTTGGCACTGGAGATACTATGAGACATGCATGTCAGAACTGAGTAGTTTGTGAAGGCAAGCATGGTAGATGGCCTGATTGAACTGGAGAAGTCTAATAAAAGCTACTGCTTGATCAGTAGCGGGGCTTCACCCTTAACTCTGCTATACTGGTTTTATCAGTACTGGCAAATTGAACAGTGCTGAGAGCATTCAGTGGTGCTGAAACTCTTCTGTTCTTGCTATTAAACTGCCCTGATGGATCCTGGCAGGGAACTGGCTCCAGTTAACTAGCTGTCTCTCTGCTGATTCCCAGACAAGGTTTAGGAATTGGCGGGGGAAGCCCATGGGCTTTTCCTCATGTGTTGATTGACTACTGTCATCATTTTGGAGGGTAGAAGTTTAGTAGTACAGGTAGAAGTTGTTCTATGCCAGTTGGTCTCTGGGCATGTTCTATCTATTAGCATAGACCTGGTTCTCTGTAACTGCAAGGAAAAATCAAAATGCGTTTTTCAACAGGGAAAGTTAGTGGGATTTTAAAATGGGTGTTATTCTGGTAGCCTTAGGTAGTGGCCTAGCAAATAGAAAAGAGTTGGGGTTTGGGGATTTCTTGGTTTTACTTCTCAGTATCTCAGTCCCTGAATCTTGAGAAAACCATTTGAAGTTTTTATATATGTGTATGCTTTACCTACACTAATCCTGCTTGAAGAGTGACCTTTTTTATCACCATTATGATCCTGACAAGGACACATGGCTCATTTAGTTTCTGGCATTGGGAACAGAAGATGGTAATCTCGCCATCTGACTTAACTCTTCATTTAAGGGAATGTGTTATTAATCTTAGTTTTTAGAATATGTCAGAGTTTCAGGTTGGCTAGCTCCATTAATTTCTTAATATTTACAATGCATAAGCATTAAAATAATATTTCAAAGATCACATTATGATACGTATTCCTCTCCCATTTGAAAGTGAGCATTAACAAAATATCACATTAATAATAATTACAAATTTTTCCTGTCAGTGAATTCCTTCTGGCTTATTCTCTTCTTTGGCAGATGGGGACAGAACTTCATCTATCTAACATTTCCACAATCAGAAACTGGGAATCAGTGACCCTAGTATATGAATTATTTTGGGATGTCCTCAGAGGACTTGAGTGCTAGAAGAGATTTTATGACAAGAAAACAATTTTTAAGGAAGATTAGTTTAAAAAATTCTGTGCTGAATGTCTCTCAGGGCATGGTTACCAGAGAAGGGTTGGCTTAGAGAATCTAATATTAACTTCAGCTTTAATTACACCTCTGAATTTCACCTTCTAATTCATTCAGTCAGCTATTGCTATGGAACATCCCCACTTCTAGGTATGGCTAAAGCATCACTGATCCGTTTTTCTGCTAGCACAGCAAGGAGACAATCACAGCCTCAGACAGTGCACAGCTGGCAGTGAGGAAAGGTGAAACAATGGTCAGAGGAGAAAGCTACTGCTGAGGTCAGTGCTGTAAAGTCAGAAAAGGTAAAAGCTGAAAAGGTTGACAGAGACTATAGGATCTTTATTCAGGTAAGCTGTCCATCCAAGGTGGATGCAAAAGGCAGACTGAGAAAGCATGGTGTAGGATCATCTGCCTTTATATAGGCAATAAACCAGAAGAAGAAGGGTGGAAGTGAAGAGAGCAGAAGGAATGGCAAAAGAGGAGCTGGGAGGACATCCATTGCTTCACATGGCTAAACAGAAAATAGAGGCTTTGACACTTAATGCATGCTCCCCCTTCCCTCATAGCTTAAAACCATTGCAAAGAACGGTGCTCTGTCTATGTGCATGTCTGGGGAGAGCAACTACAAAATTATTTCCACAAAAATGTGCATGATTTGCAGGTACTATCTTCCACATTAAATGAGTTTGTTCTAGTGCAAAATTCTTTGGTTTCAAGTTTTACGTGTCTCTTAATATTGGAATTTTTTTCCTTGATCTTTTTTTTCCTTGATTGACCTTGTTTTCTTTTGCTCTGTTATTCACTTAAGTGGTGTCAGAAATACCGTCTTAATTATGTTGCTTTTTAATCTAATCCAGCACTACTAGCTTGTAAACAAACAGAAGGTATTACATGTCCAGAGCTCAGTTTCTAAATCTTAATTTTATGCTCTGATATCGTGTTCTTACATCACATTAGTATGTTTGGATTTATAGGTGGTACTAAGTAATGAAATAGAACAAGGATCAGGCTGTGACTTTTCTTTGTATTTTCTAGCTTTACTGTAAATGTTGCTATGCCATTTAAGCTTTCAGCATGCAGGTGCTATTTGAGCCACAGTCAAGCTTTCTTTGAATGATTCTTGCATTTTGTCAGATAATTTATATTATTTCAAGGGAGATAAGTATCACAAAGTTGTTGAAGCATTTTGTTGGATCGTACCTGTACTGGCGTCCAGCATTGGCTCAGCACCAGGTGTAGGTATTAGTGTAGCTTCCAGAAGAGCTATCATAAAACTAGATATTTTCCCCTTGCACATCCTGCAAATTGCTTGCTCTTCCAAGCTGACTGGACCTTTTAGAAGGATCTTTGGTCTCCTGTAGGCTTAGCTGCTGATTCCTTCTATCAGCAAAGCATTTGATGTATGTGTTGCTCTTAATACAGCTTGCTGTGCTTCTAGAAGCACACCTGTGTATTCAGAATTGGGCTTAATTTCCCTCATTTTTACTTTAGAGTAGGCTTTTTTAACCCTTGAGTAAACTTCAGAGTTTTTTACCCTAGGATACAATTTGTTAATTTCTGCCAAGTGTGGCAGGAAAAAAAGTTTCTGCAAAATCATAAATAGGGACATGAGAATGAAACAAAAATGGTATTTAAGTATTTCTATTTTTCTTGAAGATATCATCTTATATCCAAGGACACTAACTTACGTCACTGTATAGAACTACCTTGTAGCTGGCAAAAGCTGAGCCCTTAAGTTCATGCGAGAATGTCAGTAGTGCATGTAGGAATCAACGAAAAAAAAAAAGCAGACATTCTCCACTGATGCTGTCTCTATATGTATCTGTGCAGTGCTGCCTGCAAAAGTGAAACAAACCCTCTAAGCATTTCTGTATGAGAGTTGAAACATAACAGTGAACTCAAATAGGAAACAATTGTGAAGATGAAAACTAGCAGGAAAAGCTTCACAGGAAGTTAATTATACAGAAGGTACAGAAGGAAAGAGTAATATCATATCCTTCAGGAGCGGCATTTAACAGTTACTTAATGTTACCGCAGTCCAACACTAATGAATTATCATTTCAGGAAAAAGAGGAAGAGAAAAACCTAACGTGGAATTGGGGAAAATTATTAACAGTATTGTGTTGTTCAAAGTATGTTATTAGTTAAGTTCTGTTCAGATTTGGTTTTATGAAGTAAAATATTTTACCAGTTTAGGCCCATAACCTCAAGCTCTGAGTGTCTGTTTCCTTCCTTTTGTGTCCTCATGAATAACAATCATGATTTCCCAGCTGTTGGTTCAGCTAACAATCCAGGTGCTGAAATTGACATCCCAGCCACTTCTATCATAAGAGGTCTGTATTGATCAGTAAGGGTGGTGATTAGTTTTATCTTTTTAGCTTTTTTTTTTTTTTTTTTACAGTAAAAGATTATGGAGAATTATCATGGTTTGTACAACAGAAGTGTGTTCACATACATCTGACATACACATTTTAGATACTTTAAACTAACAAAATTCCTTTCTTCCAGATAGAAATGGTATGTTCAACTAATTTAGCTACTTCTGGTGGCAATTCATAGTAAGTAAATTGAGATTAAATGAACGTGTGAGGAGGGTACATGATGTTTTAATACATGAGGAGAGATAGGATATGCATGTTGTCTTAAGAAAACTAGTTCAAAAATTTTTTCATTTAGCTTGGTTATTCAAATAGTATTAAAGACTTCATCTTATATTGCATGTTAATATTTTTCTTGCTGATTTTTGTCACAGCTGCAAGAGAATCAGTCTGGTTAGAAAGAGAAGAGAGAGCCCGGCAACACTATGAAAAACACTTAGAGGAACGCAGGAAGAAGCTAGAAGAGCAAAGATTAAAGGAAGAGAGAAGGCGAGCTGCTGTAGAGGAAAAGCGAAGGCAGAGATTAGAAGAAGATAAGGTAAGAATGAATGTCATGAAAAGACTTTCACCATAAGGTACAGTACTGTTTCTCTGAGAGCTGATGCAAAGAATGCAACATAAGCCATGGTCAGTATGAGAGAGCATGCAAGAAGATTTTAAGCCTTACTTGCACAGATACTGCTTCTTGAAGTGCCCTTTGTGAATTGAATGCAGTTAAGATGAGCATCTCTGAGTTACGTTGTATGAGTCTGTGCAACGCCATATAGATAAATATACCTTTTTATTGGTTTTGTGTGGTTATCTGTTCATTCTTAGTCATTCAGTATCAAGGTAGCTAAATTTTAGTTGTCCCTAACAAAACCTTTAGGGAAGCGAGTGTGTAATGAAATATGCTTGTGACTGATTTGTCTCGAGTAAGCTGGTAACTACATGCAGTGTAGCTCATGCTCATCCTTTTGGGTTGGTTTGTTTTGGGGTTTTTTTTGTTTCCTATCTCTGCTGCTGTTCTAGTATTCAGTAAGTGAGAGATACAAGGTAAGAAGTGTCCCTAAACTGTGTGTAGTGGCTGCCATAAAATGCCACTGTTTTTTCTCTGCAGTTCTGCGGGTCTCAACCAGATCTTACCTTTCCAAAGTTACAGTTAATGTTTTAACTTATGGCTCAATTGCTGCTTAATGCTGTTCTAGTGTGTGTCCTAGTAGGCAGCACATAAGCTTGAGCACAAGTCCACGATGTCCGTGAGGTTTTGTCCATGTTGAGGGTAGCGGGTTTGAAGAGAAGATTAAGTTAAAAACCCAATAGTATCCAAATGTATTATCCTATTGTACTTAAGGAACGACATGAAGCTGTTGTACGTCGCACAATTGAAAGAAGCCAGAAGCCAAAACAAAAGCAAAACAGGTGGTCCTGGGGAGGAGCACTGCATAACCGCATTAATCACACAGGTAAAGAGAGAGGCTTGGTTTGCCTAGCCAGTTTCCCTGCCCTGCCTGTTAACTGGAATTTACTTGCTTCTGTTAAAAGGAAGGATGATTCAGTGTTTGCTGGTTTAAATTCTTTGCTCTTGATCATCATATTGCTAGCAATGGCATGTTTCTGGCATTCTTGTGTAGCAAAAAGGTAACAAAGAGAAATCTGAACAAAAGTTGAAGCTTGTTTCAGGAGTTGACTAATTCTCTGTCTTGCTACAGCTTCTCGCTTCTGCTGCTTTGGTGTTGTTTGTGTAAGTGTGGGTGTGCTTGTGCTGTGTCAATCTTGTGATATGAGCTATTGTGTGCAAATGCTAAATATCATGGCTCAAGAGATAGATCTGGTGGAAATAACCAAATACTGAGATTAAAACAGACACAAGGAGTAAAAATTATTCTTTGTAATAAGCTATCTGTATTTTGCTCTGGGAGATAGAAGTTCCTTTTGTCCCCTGTAAAAACTTAAAAATGGGCAAATTAAGGTTAAGTGAATTTTAACTGCAAACTCTTTTCCCCAGTTATCTTCTCTAACTTAACCTGCAAATCATTAATGTGTGTATGCCCTAGTAAGTATGACTTGAGTCCAAAAAGAGAACTCATCCTTTACTTCTTTCACCAGAAAATGGTACTTAGAATTCTTCTCTTCCTGCTCTAATGTATACATTTTAAGGTGTCCAACCTTTCATCAAAGAGGGAAAAAAAAGTTAAGGAAAGAATGCTCTGAAATCTGTCATATATAAGTTCAATAAACAGTTATTTCTCATAGAAGGTTACTTTTTTGCTTAACTCTGTATGACTTATTTGATTTTTTTTTTTCCTTTAGTGTGAAAAATCATTGTCTTGCATTCTGTCCCTAGGTTATTTTTTTGAATCATCATTCACCTTTCTCGATTTAGCAGGCCTGGAGCACCACTTCAGATCTCTGGGTGGTGCTAGAAAACCTGGTACATAATTGCTGTGGTTTGTTGATTCCTTTACACATAGCTAGTTCTCAGGAAATGAGATCATCAGTAACTAAACCACCCTCATGTAGTTGCAATGCATGCTTAACATCATGCTGATAGATTAGAACTGTTGTTAGTAGCAGATTTTCTCATTATTATTTCTTTTTACTATGGAGAGTTACTACTGGCTGGCTCTAAAGATTTGGCACAATTCACTGAAATGAAGCATAATATTCTGTCTTCTGGAATTCAGGGAGACACAATTTGAATATTTTGGTCTATTCTAAAACCCTTTTGGCATACTGCATATACACAGGATTTATGATTATTTTGCACATGAGCACAAGCATATAACCAGCTGCATTGGCTGATGTGTTGCTCATGGATATTTTAATTGTTTTTTTTTAGAACAAAGAAACCAGCAATCTTCTAGGCAATGGATTGCATTTGCCCTGCTCTACATTTATAGGATTTATATTGCCAACACCTACACACAAATCCTCATGCTAAATTTCAATTCGTTTAAATAATGCTCATTGACACAAGAGAATTGTTGGCATGCCAAATACAGGAGGTGATTTTTTTCATATTGTCATTTTTCATCTTCAGAAACCTGCTTTGTGCATGAAGCATATATCCTTTATGCCAAATGTAGAAAGTTCTTGCCTGCACTGGTATGCTATGCATTTTCTCAGCTATAGGTTAGATATAAGAGATCAAAATCTCCATCCTATTCCCACAGATACTGTTCTGACAAAGACCTGTGGCATGTGAAGCCTGAGTATCCTGTCTCCAGTACTGACTTGCTCACAGCACTCTCAATATACCACATAGATCATTGTGGTATATTCTTGCCAGCCTACAGGGGCCTGTTTTAGCTATAACATTTTGATTTCTCCTTTTAAAACCCATTTCTGAGTTTCATCTTCCTTCTAGTACCCAGTTTGCTAGTTCTATACCCTATGGAAATTTTTTGTATACAATGAGTATACTTTAATCCACTGTCTTAGGTTCTGACCCAGTAGGTCAGAACAGATAAATACAATGCTGTTGTACTTGTCATAGATAAACAATTGCATCTTGTCTGCTAGTATCTACTTTAGATCCTCCATTAAGTCCTTGGATTGCAACCTGAGCAAATGATAATCAATGAACAAAATATTTTAGACATTTGAAACTTAAATCGTTTTGTGCCCAGTCTTTGAGTCACCTGTACAATGTCTGCTGAGAAGTCCATTCTATTTTGAAAGTACTTGTGGTAGAGTAGGAATGGCCTAGTCATGTTTTTCTCCTTCCACTAGTGAGTTAGGAACTTGCACTACTGCATGTGGGCTGTCAATTAGCATTATCTCCATTTGTTTTAGATCCAGACAGGCGGTCTGTTTCAACAATGAACCTTTCGAAACATGTTGATCCAGTCATTAACAAGCGGCTCTCCTCCTCATCTGCAACATTACTAAATTCTCCAGACAGAGGTACAGTTTCAAAGAAAAAAAAGAAAAAGAAAAAAAAGGAAAAGCTAGAAAGAATGTTCTATATTGATGTATTACTTTGCACATAAACCAAGCTTCTGAAGTCATTTTCTGTACTTCATCTAAGTGGGAACGAAAAGACTTCAAATGTGAAAAGTAAATGGTTGAACATTTTTTCTTATGAGAAGAAATATATACTTCTTGGTTTTTAAAATGAGAACTTACCTAAACAATCTTACTTTAGCAAATGATAAAAGCAGTGCTTCTGTCAGGTCTTTAGTAAATGAGGTACAACTATTGAAAGAATACATCGCTCCATAGTGCATGCAAGTCATGTGTGACCTTTTATTTGCGTTAGGCCATTTTGTCATTGTTTTGTTTTCCTTCCTTCCTTGGTAGTAGTTCTTGAATATCTAAGTACACATTGCATGCAGCTTTCAAGCAGTTATTTTATTACCATTTCTGATTATTTTTATTGAAGAGGCATGCGTGTTTTTCATATGACCTGTTTATTGACTTTTTTATGTCATTACTTTTCAAAGATTATTTTATTTCAGTGTATGTTTGTGTTGTTTACAAGCCTGCACAAATTATAAACCATCAAGCTTTTGGAAATTAATGTAGCTGAATTGCTGCCTCTGTTCTGAGGATTTATGAGATTGAAACACTGAGCTTAAAAGAGTTTTATAAAAGAATCTCTTGTATAATGTGTGCAAAGAGCTTTACAGAAAAGTGTTTGGTAGGAATATTTCATCCTCTGCAGAGAATAAGAAGTTCTGTCACATTTCAATCCAGCTAAATACAGGTTTTAAAAAGCAATTTCTAGAATGGAATTTTAGTTCTGCTGCAAAACTGACTGATAGATGTCATTGTTTGTGTGCCTTAACTAAGGGCCATGTTTATGTGCGTGTTTGTATGTGTGTATCTGGTTGATTTGATGAGCCATGTTAATCCGAGTGGGCTAACCTAGTTGAAGAGTCTGGTAACTTGCAAAAAACACAGCATTACATTAGGAAATAATTTATTCCAAAACTCCAATGATGTTTTGCTCTAAACATTGAAATCCAGTCATTTCTATTTCTCCTAGATTTCAGGTGTATATATTTTTCTGCAGTTGGTTTCTGTTCTTTGCCAGGGGTTGCTTCTTTGAGAAAAGATCTTACCAGGGGAATGAACAGCAGCAGACATTAAATATGTAGTCTCTTATGGACTGTAACTCATTGTGCTATAGTTTCTGCCACCCATTCAAACACAGAAGTTAGACTGAATACTAGGCAGCGTAGCAGTGGGGAAAGGGAAGGAACATGGAAGAAGTGACGGCCATATGTCAGATTTGCTTGGCATTTCTATTAGAACAGCACAGAACTCTTAAGGAGTCCTTTATGTCTTTCAAGACTCCAGGACAGAAAGCAAATCCAAACACTCTAAGTGCCTTCTTTCTTGTGCAAAGTCGTATGCCTAAATCTAGTTGAGCATGTATCTGGAGAAGTGCCAGTGGTCTTTTCAGTGGCCTCAACATCTTCAGGCAAATGCTTAAAGAAAGGTTCTCTCTGCCCCCCATTTCACCTTCCAGAGTGCTTTCAATCACACTTTGTGTGTAATGCATGATCCTACCTGCAAAACAGTGAGCTGGAGATGAGGATGATAAGCTTACCCTAAGTGGCTTAGAGCTGTCATCAAGAATATGTCTTCTGTTAAGCAGCACCTTTTTACCATTTGAAGGACAAGAATTATTTTTTATTTTGGCCCAGCAAAAGATAAAAGTTTTCATTAACTAATTGCCTAAAAGAATGGTTAATTCCTTTTCAAATATAGTATTGCTATATAGCTCTTTATCAAATTTTATAATCGGGCAGCTTCTCATCGTGCTTTTATGTTAGTGGTACAGGTCTGAGTAGTTGAAACTGTAACAGAACATGAACACAGGTATTCAAGTGGAAAAAACTGCTGTTGACCAATAAATTTTGGTGACTGTGCTCTTTAAGGAAACCTTTTCAAATGGATAATACTTTAGATGACGTATGAGTTACACACTTTCTTAGTTTTGAAAAGCAAAATTTATACCATAGTTGTGTTCCTCCTCTCTACAGTGCTTTTCCTTTAAAATAGGTGAAGGTCTCAACTGCTGTATTACTGTTGTTTACTGCCTCCATGGGAGAAATTCAGGGGCTCAAGAATTGTTTTCTGTTGAAGGAGAATCTAAGCATAGAGTAGTTTTGCCCATCTACTCCTTAGCATGTTTGTGGCTCTGTATGAGCAAACACCACTGTTCTCACTGGTGTCCCCTTCATGGTGCTCATCAGGAGGCCTGTTCAATCCCTGTCCCCCATCTGTTCCTAGGACTAAGCAGATGCTGCTGTTTGCTTACTTGAAATTTATTGTGCTGCTACTAAGATAATTTTCCAATGTTCAGTTAATATATCCTGAAGACAAATATAGATGATTGTAATCAATTCACTGTTGCTAGCTCCCTGGGACTTTGTGTGTTTTTCAGTTAGAAGTTAGGCTATATTTAATCTGTTTAAACTCATCTGCTTGTAGCTGTGGCTGGGGGTACTTGCTTGCACCAGCAACCCTATAATGACTGGGCTTCCTGCATGGAAACAGGGAGCAAGCAGCCCAAAGAGTGATGGCCTAACACAGCATGAGAATAAAAAATATTGTTTCCCTTTGTCTATCAGATAGTTTGAAGGACTGAATGTTGAGAACACTCCTCAATCCCCCCTGAGGCATTAAAAACAAAAGGACCAAAGAAAAACATCAACTGACTTCATTGCCTTTAAGTTGGTCTTATTATTTAGATGCTCTTTGGTTTGTATTCCATTTGCTTCAGTGTGAATTGGACACCAAAGTTAAGTTGTTCAACGCATTTAGGTGTTAATACTTTTGTACTTGGAATCCGGTGGGCAAAAGTTTGTCTGTTTTAGGTTAATGGTGATACTAATGACTAAGAATATGTATTAAAAATGTCAAATGTGATGCTTTTAGGGAGCATCTGGAGAATTCAGTTTGTGATGATAAAGCTGAGGTGTATTTAAATGAATTCTGATCTAAACCAATTTGGGACATCTAGGGTCATGGCTAAAAGTGTTTTGACACCTCTGAATCAGGCCCATTGCTTATATGGAGAAGAGAGTTTTTGTTGGTCTCTCTTAGCTCACCGTTTGGTGCATATCAGATAGCTCACTCCCAAACATTGCCTCATTGCTGATAGTTGGATGCTGTGGGCACACGATTGCTTCTAGTAGGTAATGTGGATATAAGCTCCCCTGTGTTAGGGACAAAGACAAAAGAGATTTAAACCATACTCACCTTATTAACAAATGGAACAGGTGAGACATGACAATTTAGTGTTCTAACTCATCAATCTCTTAACCATGTCCTCGTGAAACTACTTCGTCTCTGGGGCCTCATATAGGGTCTGTGCTGGCCCATGGGGCCATATTGCATTGTGACATTTACTTATCAGCAATTTGTAGCAGTACAGATGAACTCCACAAAGTTGATCATATACATGGCACTGATTTATTGGCTTAAAATTTCAGGGATTGCTTTCTGAAGTTGTGTGATCTTTGTGTTAAACTGCAGTAGAAGAGTTTCTCCATACTCATGCTTGTAAGCCTCACCTAGTAAAGCCTGAGACCACAAAAAAAGAATCTGTTGTCTTGTAACAGTAGCTTTAAACAGGGATCATACTGAGCATGGTCCCTGGAGAAGAAAGGAAGCAAAGATTTTGCCATTATTGCATCCAATTTAATGGTAGTTCTGTGAATTATTTTTTTTCATTATTAAATTACAAGCTTTATGATAATGTGTGAGCTGTAATAGAGGTTTCTGTAGGGTATTTTGTGTGTCTGTAAAACCTATACCAGTGCAGAATGGAACTATTAATCACAAAGAGCTCTGGCAGCAGTACACTTTGTAAGGGCACTTATCCAGAGAGCCTGCTGTGTTTGAGAGTCCTGTATTTCTATAGTAATGCCCCTTATTGAGTTAGCAGAATTTAGGGGAACAATTTGAGAAGTGAAAAACAGCACTGAGGGCAGATTAGCCAATTAGATTTTCATAGGATGAGATTGAGATTGACCCCTCTTTTCATGGGTGCTCAGCATGGAGTAGATTAAAGACAGATTCAAAGTTTATGGCTGTTAAAAGTGATAGATCTCTACCTTTAAAAATGAAAATGAATCTCAAGTTTATTACAGCCAGCCACAATGAATGGGTTAGAGGCTGAGCCTCATAAATTCAAGTTGCAGTTTGTTTTGTTGCTGTAAACACCAAACTAACACCAATGAATGCTGAGGCGTAAGTGCACCTGATTTCACTTGCAACGTTAAGGTTATTGCTATGATGCAGGTTTATTATGATGAACTAGTATGGGAACTAGTTGAATGGGTTTTTTTGTGATGCTCATAATACAATTTGTTGCATCAGAGTATCGAAGAAACACCTGCTTCAACGTAAGAAGTAACTTATAGGGCTTTTTTTGTTGCCGCTCACCATGATCAATGTTTCAATAGTATTTTTTTTAAAAAGTAAAGAAATTTTACAAGGTAAAAGGAATATATTGACAAGATAAATTTGCATTAAGCAATGTTGGGGAAAAGCAAGGCAAGGGTGTGATTGCAGCCAGGTCAATATGTAATGTGTTTTCAAAACAGACTAACAATGCAAAAAGTTGGCTCTTGCTACTGTTCTAAATTCATTCAAACATTAAGATTACCAGGATTTTTTTTTTTGTCAGAGAATTAATGATAGAATGCACTTACTCTATTCTGTGGCTTAGTGTATTACTGAGAGAACTGTAGCTGCTCAGCTTGGTATCTGCAGTTGAGGAGCATTGTATCCTTTCGTGTTGCTTTGATAGACTGTCTTTCTTTGACACAATTTTCAGTGTAGTATTAAGCAACCTTCTTTGTTTTTTCTAGCTCAGCCGGCAGACTTTGGAAGGTATTTTAGTGATTGGTCTTTTTTCTAACTATTTATGTGTATAAAGAGGGACATAAGCATCTCTGTCAAAGCCTATATTTAGGAGTGGCAACTGCTCTCCTAGTACAGTTGTCCCGTAATACTTCACAGGGAATATTACATGTACAACACATCAGTATTAATTTGATAACAATTTGCCATAATGCTACAGGCAGGAACACAAATTAAACGTTCAGATATATGTTCCTGTATGAATTACTTTACTAAAACGGGGTAAGAATAAAATACAGAGTACTGAATGATTGTATGATTTTGATCTCTGGAGGACAGTTTCAAGGTTTTCATGGTATGGAGTAGTGATGAGCTAATACTAATGCTTCTGCAGCATGTGTTTGTCTGTGAAGTGTTTGATCTAACATCTTACTTGTATGGTGCACGTTCAGCTCGCCGCCTACAGCTCAGTCCATGGGAGAGCAGCATTGTTAGCAGGCTCCTGACGCCCACTCACTCGTTCCTGGCCCGAAGTAAAAGCACCGCTGCGCTGTCTGGAGATGCAGGTAAACCCACAGGAACAGAGGCTTCATGTCGCAGACACTTATTTTTCCACATTACCTGTGGGATATTGTAGTTATTGATCTAATTACGAGTATACGGTAGCATGTCAGAATGAGCTTGAATGTCCACGATTACATTGCGTGGCAGCATGAAAGCTTGCTTGTACAGTTGTTTGCTATGCCTCTTTCTCCGTCTCCCACCACCTCTTTCTTAATTTCTTTTGCCTCTTCATCAATGCAGTAAATGAATACAACACACACAGGGCAGCAGCGTCACACTGTCCGTGGCTGTCTAATGAAATACACACAATGTTGTGAAGATCTCATTCCGCACACCCACTGCTAAGGCTGTGAGCTGCTTGCTGCAAAGAATAGTTTCACTCTTTACCAGGGCACTTCCCACATGGAGCAAGTTAGATTTGTAGAATGATAGGCCCTGGTTGCCATGGATTTAATACATGTGAATTTAAATGTGCAGGTTTAGTGAGGTTATAATAATTATAAAGTTCTCTGCCAACCCCAAAACACATCTCTTGATATACTTACTGAGGTGAAAATTAACGTGCAGAAATGTGAAAATATTGCTAGGTGGTAACTTAAAGCCCGGGCAAAATGGTATTCCAAAGACAACGAGGGCATACTTGCTTATCATATATTTTAGGCAGGTGACAGCTGCCTCTTCTTTTATCATAGCATGTTTTATGACCATGCACTGGGGACTTGACCATTACAATAGTATATTGCTGCACATGCTGAATGCTTAAGTCTAGGCAGGTCTTTCTTGTCTGATATGGACAGGATTTTTATTCTAATTAAAGGACACAGAACATAAGAAGGAATAGAGATCTGCTAAGATTACTTTTAAAGAAGCTTTCACTTAAGAACTCTTATAAGTAATTAGACTGCAGTACATTTCCATAGGAGTAGTGCTATAAGAGCGAAAACACAGATGTTATTCTGCAAGCAGTGGAATTGACAAGTACTGAATTCCTTTTAACTCTTCACAAACAACAGCTGGTAAAATGAATAGTTAATGTCATTTACCAAGCAGGATATCTGAAATCCAGCTCTTTTTTTAGAAAAAGCATTGTCTTAGTTTTGTAAGTGCTTACGTCACTGGAGCAAGCATGAAGATTCTTTTTTGTGACTGCTATTGTTGATCTTGTGCAATAAGCTCTAAACTGAGTAGAATTTTGCGAATATTGCAGGCATGACTCACTTGTCAGTTATCAGTCTGAGGTAATTCCCTGAAATGCCTTCCCTATGCTTACTAGAACTGTACCATCCAGAAGAATAATCCATCTGCTTATTGTTTTCCAGGTATTATTCTCTAGGAGCAATAACTGCAGTCACTTCATGCAGGATGCTTCCTGGAGATTAATGATCAGGTGGTGGTAATGGCTCACAGCTGTGCCCTGAGCACTCTGCTCACCCCAGCCTGTCATTATTCCCTAGAAAATTACCCTGCCCTTTGGCTGTAAAGATGAATTATAATGCAAAAAATCAAAATCAAATTAAATATGGATTCATGCCCTTAAATTTTAAGTGTGCTGTTAGGGACGTCCAGCATAAGAGTGTATGTGGCTGATTTTTTTAAATAACTCTCTAAACCCAGGGTGTTTTTTCAATAACTTTCCACAAAGCTCCTCTCAGCAGCTGTAATCCTGTTGATACAGGATTCACTGGGAGTGCTTCCTGAAGTATTGTTTGGCAACATCACAAATGAAAATGAACTGCTTGTCTTCTAATACTATGATATCATCCTTGGTGGTAACTTCAGGTAATCAGAGTGCAGCAAGAGAATTGATTCACAGAATGTAGGAACCACATAAATTATAAGGTGTTTTAAAACACATTGTGCCACTGCCTCCTGTCTGGTTTAGATACAATCAAACAAAAAAAAAAAATCCCCACAAAACAAAAGCCTCTCTTTTCTTGTTTCTTGATTTTATTTATTCTGTCATTTTATGATATCTCATTAAACAGAAATCCCTGTGAATGGTAAAGCAAGTATGAGTGCTATTGCTGTTACACTTACATGAGACTCTCTTTATTCATAGTGTTAGTGTCTCAGTGCAGGAGAATTTGCAGTGTTAGTACTGTTAAGTCTATGAGCTCTTCCCATAACAGCAGCTGTACTGTTGTAAAACTAGAAGAATTAACTGTATGTGGAACTGCATTCTTTCAAGTGTGTTCAGAGAGGGATCTACAGGCAAGAAATGTTGGGAGTGTTTACCAAGGAACCTGAAGATGTAATTCTCTTGCTTCCCCCCCCCCCCCTTTTTTTTAAAAAGGGGTTTTTTTTCCCCCCCCCCCCCCATTTATTTAAAGGGGCATAGGGGAGATACCATATAGATGCTCTGCTTTTCCTTCCAATAACATGCTGAAGGATAATAATGCTAAGAAGATATCAAATGACCAGGAAAGACAAACAGGAGCAGACAAATCTCAGCAGTAACAACATAGTTTTTCCTAGTCTTCTCCTTTAGTTAAATCAAGAGAAAGTCCAAGACTACTTTGCTGCAAGAAGTTCCCCATGATATATTTTGCAATGTTACAATTTTCTTTGAATATGTAATCGGAACACTGTATATCTGATAATCTGTTATTGGCAGGAGATCTTTTGGTAATAGTCTTTCGTCCTTGTGCAAACCAATGAAAACTGCTGTCCTGGTTACTCAAATACTGATTTCCAAGTTGATTTGTTGTTGTTAGCCTGCTTTTTGTATTGTGTAAAATAGTTCATTCTCAAGAATGTGTTTGAGTCAGCTGTTACCCTGGCATTATCAAGGAATATTAAAAGTTCTTAAATGGGTGGGTTTCAGATAGAAACCTTCAAAAAGAAAACACATCACTTGATAAAAATTGTAGACAGCAATTTCGTTGATTTCCTAGGTGAAGCTGTTTTGTATTGTTAATGTGTTTTGATATTTGTGTGTGTCTCCTTTTATTTTCCTCCACTTCCAAGATCAATTAATAGGCATTCTGATTTTAGTTTTATTGTTTTCTATTTCAAATGTAATTGAAACTCATGTCAATGTATATACTAAGCCAGTCAGAGCAGTCATTGTGTCCACTGCTCTTTCACCAGTTGCATAAAAACCTAAGAGAAAACCATCATTACTTTCCACTACTATGTGGCATACTTTTTGATGTATTCAAAATAATTAGTTTCCAAATAGAAAAGTACATGAGTGCCTATAGAAATTGTATCATTACTATATGTGTGGCCAAGCTATTGTATCGAATGATGGTTCTGACTTGAAAATTATTCATTCCTCTATGTATTAATATCTTCTTTCTTTTCTGTCTTTCTCGGTCGTTTCTGTTCCTGCTGGCTTTCCTCTGTCAATTCTCCAATGCTGCTCTGTAATTAAAATTAATAAATAACAAAACCAACCAACACCGTAGTTATCCCCATTTGTCCCCGTTCAGCATCTTGCAGCCCCATCAGTCCTCTGTCCTACAAGGCCATGAACTGTAGGAATCCAGGAGAACGAGCAAAACTTTATGCCTCTACTGATGCTGTCGGATATAGGAGAACAACTCATCTTGCAGGGGTAAGGATGCCACATGTATCTGTCTCATGCCATGACTCTCTGATTGCATTGCTTGTTACAACAGGAATAGTTGCAAAGGTACTTCATGAAGTCTGATCCTTCCCTCTGTGCTGTTCCCACCCCTTCCAATTTGTTTCATAGTTGGCTGGATTTTAAACGAAATATAGTCCATTATGTGGTGATATGGCCTGATTACGCACCAAAGAATCCATGTAGAAAACCACCTGTGTTTGCAGAGTGGATGCCTTAGCTTCTCATGAGACACAGAGGCAGTCACAAGTGTGTGTGCCCTTTTCTCAAGTGGATTCTTTGCTGCCTTTTAAGGCCCAAACTGGTGTTGCAGCATTTCCCTCAGTGTCACCTGTTTTTCCCAGCAACCTGTTTGCACAAAGCATGTAGAATTTCCTATCTTCTCCTAGCAAATTCAGCTGAGCCTCTGGGATAAAGAGGGGAGAAGGCATGCACTGATATGGCTATATAACATAAGCACATATAGCACTATCACTTTAGCTTTACTTTCTTAGGAAACTAGGCTAGTAAAGTTTTCCTCATTGAGAAGGAAGAGGTTGGTTTGTAAGCAAGGCAGTACTGTGACTGATGTGTGCTTTCAGGGAAAGTCAAAACAGTGTGATACGGGAAGACCAAATACATGTTGACTGTGCTCCAAGCCAACAAGATGCAGTCATCTCCAGTTCATTTGCAGAACCTGAGCAGTTGTGTTTTTCCTTGTACTCTATGGCTTAAGTTTGTTTAGAGTGTGAGAAGAGTGAAGTCATCTCTGCAAATGATTAAGAGGTGCTTGTGTTTTCATTTGGCCTGATGGGCAAAATGTGAAGGGGCAGTGCTGCTATTAACATCCTTGGGAAGCAGTGTTAGTGAAAGTCACATGAATCATAGCCAGTACTTAGTCTTCCAGGCAGATGGTATTGTATTGAAGTTTTAAATTAAGGCCTAGCATCGGGAGGTATCTGTAGAGGAATCTCATAGTATGCAGGCAATGCATATAGCACATTGCAATCTCCACAGCCATCAGTTTAACACCTCTTGGCTCTTTCTCTTTGCAAGTGGTTTGAGTTTGGGGGGGAGGTGGGGGGTGTTGTGTGGTGAGGGTTTTTTGCTTTGTCTTGTAGGGGTTTTTTTGTTGTTTTTTTTGTTTTGTTTTCTTTTTAAAGAAGAAATGTTGGTACATTTACGTGGAGGATGCGTTGTAAAAATGTTAATACAAAGGGACTGAGTTAAGTTCTGTTTTCAGTATCCTGTATGGTGTGAGAATCTTTTATTCTTCTGTAAACTTTCGTAGAAATTCAGGTTTTTACTTTATTGATGTTAAGAAAAAATTGCTGGTGCTCTGTTTTTGAGACTAATGAAGTGGATCCAATATAGAGAATTGTTGCTAGTGAGCCAGAATTCTTGTTCATTTTAATGCATTTGTTCCGGTTATGTATGCTTTGATAGCTCAAATGATTATCATATTAATCAGTAGATATCTGGTAAATTGTACTGCCAAAGAGCTGGCTTAAGTAATGAATTCAGGATTGAGACCATCTATTGCTAACGCTATTGTGTTTTTGGCAACTTTAATTGTAAACATAATGATCAAAAAAACCCTCTTGGATTGGGGAATGTAAACCAAGCATGCATGTGCTCATGAAGCTCTTTTCAGTCCTTCTTTTCCAGTTGGTTTTCAGTTCAGGAGATGAGCATGACAGAGCTCTCAGCTAGTTAGGCTCTAAAGCAGCGTGGTGCACATGCTACAGGGGTTGTGCTTAAGGCCCAGCCAAGATGGTGGCCAGCAGCCCCTCTGCATCATGTTGGCTGATCCACAGCTCAGTGACCTCTCCAGTATTCTTACTCTTCTTCTCGCTCCTGGAGTCTCCAAGAAACCAAAAACCTCAAGCTTTTCATCTATAGTTAGAATAGAGAAAGTATATAGATGCCTAAATTCTGATATATTACTTTAAACCAGTAGTTCTATTAATATAAACCAGAGCTATAACAGAAATATAT
>NW_009909777.1:25947-30533 GCF_000696875.1 Nestor notabilis | reverse complement strand
ACAGGCTGAGCGGAGAAGAGATTCAGAGCAGTCCTAAGAAGGACTTGGGGGTGTTGGCTGACGAGAAGCTTGACATGAGCCAGCTTCAGCCCAGAAACCAACTGTATCCTGGCCTGTATCAAAAGAAGCGTGACCAGCAGGTCAAAGGAGGTGATCCTGCCCCTCTACTCTGCTCTTGTGAGACCTCACTTGGAGTATTGTGTACAGTTCTGGTGTCCTCAACATAAAAAGGACATGGAGCTGTTGGAGCAAGTCCAGAGGAGGGCCACAAGGATGATAAGAGGGCTAGAGCACCATATGAAGACAGGCTGAGAAAGTTGGGGCTGTTCAGCTTTCCAGTATATTAAGGGGGCCTATAAGGATGTTGGGGAGGGACTCTTCATTAGGGACTCTAGTGGTAGGACAAGGGGTAATGGCTTCAAACTTAAACAGGGGAAGTTTAGATTAAAGGAAGAAATTCTTTACTGTAAGGGTGCTGAGGCACTAGAATGGGTTGCCCAAGGAAGCTGTGAATGGTCCAAGCCTGGCAGTGTTCAAGGCCAGGTTGAACAGAGCCTTGGGCAACATGGTTTAGCGTGAGGTGTCCCTGCCCATGGCAGGGGGGGTGGGACTGTATGATCTTTAGGTCCTTTCCAACCCAAACCAGTCTATGATTCTATGCATGGCAGATTTCTCCAGAATCTGAAATAAAGAGAATAACCCAACGGCAGAAGAAAAAACTGAACAGTAAAATTATCGAAGTATGGTCATTTTACAAATTGCAATAACAGAAAACAAATCCCGTTATTCTGAGGGTCTGGAAAAAAGCCCATACACTTTAACATTCTGGACTGTATCTAGAAATAAGTATCTCCAGTTCACAATAAAGAGGTTACATGCAACTGTACTCATCTGTTCACCAAACTCCCTTTGTCATATACTTTACAAATCAATGTGAAAAGCATAAGAACTTTCCATGCTAAAGTCTACAAATGCAAGGAAGACTTAGGAACATAAATTGGTAATCTCTTAAAAATTATGGCCAGTACAGAATAATATCAAAGGCCTAACATTAATGCTGCTGCCAAATCTATGGAAAAAATAAATGTATACTGCTAGCACGATGTTTTCCTTCTTTAGGGAGTAACAGTGGATATAACTGAAGTACCTGGTAAGATCACACATGCCAAAGCAAAAGCCTGAAGGAGATCCTCTAGAGTACACCGAAGAGTTTGAAATTCTTAATAGAGCAGTCTAGAGAACCAAATGTGAAAAAAAACCCATGTTGTTGGAAGTCTTTAAGATATATTAAGAATGATGACACCAAATAAAAATTTCTAAGGGATAACACAAGCATCATCCAGAATGAGATGATGATAACCCACAGACACAGTGGCTGTATCTGTACTAGTCACATAAATAGCACCATAAGCTACTGTTGTAGTTCTAAAGACAGCTGGTGCTTTCTGGCCCCTATCATACCACCAAGCTCTCCCAGTTTCCTATCAATCAAGTTGTTTGCATCCAAACTGCCTGCTGGGCACAGTGATGCTAGCTATTAGGGCCAGCCTTTAAACCAGGTCTGAAAATACACATTGGCCCAGGACAAAGCCACATAAATGACAACTCTAACACTGTGACAGTACAACCACTGCAATCCCCTGCCTACCTCGTGTCCTGGCACTGTACCACTTACCAGCACAGAAGGTAAACAATTCCAGCAGGACTGTAACAGACAAGGCCTGAACAGAGCACAATGCCTGGCAGAAACCACTGGATGCTTTCAAAACCTTGTACTCATCAGCTCCATGACCACACATGGTACAGTAATTCAAGGTAAAGAAATCAATGTTTATTGTCATAACTAACTTTCACTATTCGAAGCTAGATATTATAGTTTAAAAGGGCTTGAGCTATTATACGAAGTGGCTTTAAAATCTCTAAGCACGTATCTTAACGCTTCGTACTGTCCTAAAAGAGGACCCCTGGTGGCACACTCCAAGAAATGGGATCTGTCATTCACTGCTACTGCACTGAGCAGCATCAAACAGGTTCTAGCAAAGGGAAAACAGAAAGGAAGACCCTAGACTGTGGTCACAGACCCATAGGGCATCGAAAACATCAGTGTTAGGGGCTGGACTTTAGAATATTCATATAGGAGACAGGAGTAACCCTTTAATAACCCTATTATTAGCATGCTAAAAATACAGAACTATCTTTTACATACAGAAATGGAGATTTTATTTTTGCACACAGTTTTATTTCACACCTGGCCTTTTCTCCACATTTGCAGACAGCAAAACTGTCAATTGGTCAGTTACATCTTAGACAAAATATAGGACAAAATACATGCAAAAGATCCAGTGCTTAAAGCTACTACATGGTAGAACCTGTGTATACTGGAAGCCTATGGCAAATTATCATAGCTTGAAAAAAGCAGTGAAACCTAAGACAAAAATACATATTTTTTAAATTCACAATTATAAACTGAGAATGAAGAATCCACTTGATTTAAAGCACATAATTATACTGGCCAGGGGTGGCGTTGTGTCCATGGAGATAATCTAAGAACATCAGTAAAGCAAGCTCTGCAAGGGAGAGTTAAATAGTTAAATAGTTTTTATCAGACCAACCAGGGTTGGAAAAGATAGGGGCATGTTTAGCTCTTCTCATCTGATTCTCCCAGTATACTAGTTGGTCTAATACAAGCTATTATCTCCCCGTGTAAGCTTTGTCTGATTATTTAAATCAGTCAAACAAAGACAGGTACCTACTTAAAACTCATTATTAAGTCGAATGAGCATTTAGGGGGTTTTGCCACCCACAGATGCCAAAGCTAATATCCAGCAGAGACATGTCATTCATTAGTATAAAACCTGATACCAAAGAGATGTGTTGTGTGCTTTCAATTAACAGATGAAATGTAAAAAAAAGTTGCTTCAGTGGAATTAACAAAACAGGAAAAAAAAAAATCAAGCATTATTATCTATAATAACAGCTAATACTACATTATTAAAGGTTATTATTAAGATAGAACATTCTAACAAAAGTCCTCAAACTGATTTTTAAAAGGAATATATGATACATTCCAAATTTGAAAACATTACTAAACTCTAAAACTTTCCTCCAACAAATGTTCTTTTTCATATAGGATATAGCTTTAAGGTTTCCAAAACTACGTGAGGACACAAAGAAAACCATCAACAGCTATCTCTTTTGTCCTGACATTTAGTTAAAAGAATTAAATAGTCTTTAATTTTAAAAGGATCTCTACATTGAAAGAGTTTTCAAAGACCATGACAATTGTTTGCCAAAGATCTTATGTCTCTCATGATGCTATTCTGCCTTATTTTTAAGCACAGAGTAATACCAAAAGTACAAGTGTCACAAAGATTTTCAGGAAAAACAACAGCTTTGAATGTTCTCCTTGCCAAGGAGGAATCTAAATTTGTTGACTTCAAGGGAATATGGCAAGGGTCCTCCATTTTTACAGACCTCAAGAAAAATTAAAACATGTGGGTCATTTCAACAAATGACCTACAGTTGAAAGTGTTATGGAATATGGTTCCAAAATTGTTAAAAAGGATTATCTGTTTAATGTAATTTTTTTACAAAGACAGTGTCCTAGTCTCTGCAGTCTCACAAATTCACCTTTAATGTGTTTATAAATCTCTAAACAATGTCTTTGCCAGGAACGAATCATGCAAGAGAATCAGAGCAGTGGCACTTAGCTACAGGGAAGAAAAGTAGGAAGAAAGAAGTGATCATGCTCAGAAATTTAAATAATCCTAAATCATGGCAAGTGTCATTTAGCTTAAGCTACACCTTGCAAATATGAACCAACAAACATGCTATAAAGTAAAATTGATGGAAATTACAGAATTTTAACATGGCTATTAATGGACACTATTTCATAACGACAAATGAGCCACATAAGAAAATGTATGAGTACACACAAAATAGGAATCTGTTGTTAATAAAACCAGATTTCTTGTAATCTAATAAAAAGTTCTAAATGCATTTCTTGTGAAAACAACGTAATTAAGGTATATACCAGACATTCTGATTTTCTGAATGCAGTTCCAACTTACAAGATAGTCATATTGAGCCCTGATGTGAACAATCACAATTGCCACAGTTCAGAGATAAAATTGCGTGCTAGATGAGACATTTTCTGTACCATAGTAATAGTATAACTGCACCCACTAATTTTGCACATCAGACCTAATTCTAACCTGATAAGAATATTGTCTGTAAATGTACAGCCAGCCATAATCTAACACTTTAAAAGTGAAATATTTTCTTCCAATCATTTGTTTTATTTATTAAACCAATATATATTAATATGCTTTATTCTTGCATAGATTAAAAAAAAAAACCAGAAACTGAAAAGAAATCACGCCACCTTATGGCAGAAGACAGAAGAACCAACGGCTGGTATTTCACACACCACAGCTCCAAGGGCGAGAGGAGGAAGTTCATACGTTCACAAAAGATCCATATACAGCCTTCTTCAGACCCATAAGCAAATGAAAAGTGTTCAGCATATGCCCATAAAAGAAACTGCACGGAACCTACTTATACTGCTCAATTTAGAAGATTAAGTT
>NW_009909777.1:0-25916 GCF_000696875.1 Nestor notabilis | reverse complement strand
CAGGAATCAAACCCACAAGCTCAGAGAAGCATATTAATTTTCCAAGTTCACGTTTGGGTTAGTATTTTATCCATTCTGCTAAGATAACTGGGAAGAATACAAAAGCAAACAAGTAGCCTATATAATACACTCATGATCATTATTCCAAAGGTGGAGTCTCTAAGAATTTCCTGGTATTGTTATTTCTTCTTCCAGCAACTCTAAATAGATGGCCTGAAATAATCTAAACATGTACTAACAACATTGTGTTCTAGTACACTTAGTATAACAGTACTTGGGAAAAGTGCTGCAGTAGCAATGTTAAAGTTAGAACCAAAATCAAAGCACCTCAAAAGTGTTTTACTTTGATTTATGGAGTTTTTTAAGTTCTTCTCTGGATAGGTATTTCTCCTGGTGGCTAACATATCATCCTCTTGTGGCATGAAGAGGGAAAAAAAGGGACTTCTAAGTCAAAAGAACAAATTGACAGAGAGCAGTCCACACCCAAATAGTTGCATGTAGTAAGGGCAATCATCCAAATACAGATTTTAATACAGATTGCTTCTTTGTCCAATTCATATCCTGACCTAGAACATTAAGTTTCCCCATCCAAAGTAACAGCTTTAAGAATTAGGACACTGGTAACACAGCGTGCCTCTAGTTCCCTCCTGTTGGTGCTACTCAAATTTATATATATTGCTGAATACCAACTAAGACATAATGGAGAAAAATTGACTTTTTAGGCAGGTAACTATAACATCTCTCTGAAATTAACGGAAAGTATCAAGTCTCTATTTTAATGAATAATTATACATGTAAACCAGCTCCAAGAGCAGAAATTAACTTATATCCTTGGTGTTTAAAACACTTTCTCAGATACGAGATGTGCACATAAATCTGTACGAAATTTCAGTCTGGAAGAATGTGGTGTGAACTGGTTTTCCTATTGCACATGAACTACTAGCACTAGGCTGTTAGATATTCTGAAAGGATTCTCTCCTACTGTGATCAGAAATTCTGTCAAAACTAGTAATATATAGCAGCAACCCTTTTTTAATTTGGAAGAATCACCATTTTCTGATTAAGAAAATGTAGCTAGACAGGTCCCAAACAGCTTCATCCAGAGGATCTTGCTCTGTTAAAGTTATGCACTTACTGTATTAAAGTTACGAGTGCAAAGAAATTAAAAAGTATTTTCTATGACTAGAAAAAAAAAGCAAGACACTTAAAAGCTTCAGACAACAAGATAGAAATAGACCACAATGAAAAACCTTCTCTAAAAGATCTAAGACATAAGTAATTACAGTTCCTACCTGCATTCCCTAAGCACGCCAGAAGCTCCTTCCATATATTCTGTTCCCTAAAAATCCAGTGCTCTGAGCTCCCCTTTGCTTTAGTTCAGAGCCAGTGAAATGCCATTCTTCCTACATTTTCCCACAGCAGGAAACTCAGAATATCTCCTTCTTTCCTCCACCCATCACAAACACTTTTTAAACACCTCCTTCCCATGTAAAGGACTTACTGTGCCACATTCCCTCCCATGCTGAAGAGAGGTATAATATGTATTACATGGTCCTTATGCCAAGAGTTCTGCATATATTTTTGTTTCTCCCCAACCACAAACCTTCTTTCAAGATAAGCATAACAAAGGGGTAAGGGTAAAATTCCTCCATTCACCTTCCATCACTGCAGGTCAGGTTTTCCCAAGGAAGCACACCAGAGAAGATATAAAGAAGCCATATTCTTACAGATGGTTGTGGATGGCTCTTAGCAGAGCAGCTTTTTAAATTCAGACAGCTTTGCATTCCTTGTTTTCAACAAAATTGATGAGATTTGGCCACTAAGGCCCAGGCATCAGCTGATGTTATACCAGATGCATGAAGACAGGCTGAGAAAGTTGGGGCTGTTCAGCCTGGAGAAGAGAAGGCTGCGTGGAGACCCCATAGCAGCCTTTCAGTATCTGAAGGGGGCCTATAAGGACGCTGGGGAGGAACTCTTCGTTAGGGACTTGTAGTGGCAGGACAAGGGGTAATGGGTTTAAACTTAAACAGGGGAAGTTTAGATTAGATAAAAGGAGGAAGTTCTTTACAGTGAGGGTGGTGAGGCACTGGAATGGGTTGCCCAAGGAAGTTGTGAATGCTCCAAACCTGGTGGTGTTCAAGGCCAGGCTGGACAGAGCCTTGGCCAACATAGTTTAGTGCGAGGTGTCCCTGCCCATGGCAGGGGGGTTGGAACTAGATGACCTTAAGGTCCTTTCCAACCCAAACCATTCTGTGATTCTATGATTCTATGTGAAACAGCTTTATCGTATTACACTCAGAGACCAATATCCCATAACCAACACCAAGCTGATTAAGAATTCTCTTTTATCAACTGCTGACATACCAGGAGGAGAAACACATTTTAGTATTTTTAAAAACTTTTCCAGACTCAGTGAGTAACATTCTTAGGAAGTTTTATGAAAAGCCTGGTCCAGCAACAAATTTAACCCCCTAAAATGTCCTCAATGCAATGATCACCAGCTGAATGAAGAAAAGAACATGATGATTCTTTCATAGGATACCATGACATGATTTCTAAGATATGATGAACATTTTGATCGGCAAAAGTGTATTGTTTTGCATTATATGGCCAGCTGTCAAAATTCCCCACAGAAAGAACAGCCACTGCTGGCACCAAAGTAAACTATTAAAGAAACACTGAAAAAGTCAGGTGATACATGAAACCTGTATTCCCCTCACCTAAATGTCATATGGTGATTAGTAACTTTATTACACTATAGATAATACTTTCTTTCATTAATGATCAGCATTAACTACTGTAAGTTCCTCTCTAAGACTCACTCTAAGTGTTAACTGTAAGTTATTTACCTCAAGGTCATCCAGAGAACGAGTAATACTAAATCGCTTAGATCTTCCAAATGATCTTCGAACAGAAGAACGTGGGGGAGGAGCCTGATTTAATCCCATTGGATGTCCAAATTTCGCACCCTAAATAAAACAGACAATATGTATTATTATTTTACTTATTCAGCTTTAGTACATTGCTGATCATAGTGACAGCACCTGAATTGTAAGCATTGGTAGGTACAGAATTCCAAGGAGATGGATTTGCAAACCTGTAACCGGACCACAGTTTCAACACAAGCTGGTCAGTTCCCATGCACCTGTAAAATCATGTATTGACTATTCCAGTCTCAAGTCAAATATCATAAATATTCAGCATTAAGTTACTGTATAAACATGAGTCATCAGTTGCTAAAGTGTACATATGCTACATGTCAGTATTAATAGACAGGGCTTAATTAAAAGCAAGACAATCCTAGCTCTTTACTGTCTTAACTGGAAACCATGTACAATGACAAAATATGTGTCTTCCTGTAGGAAATTACCATCCTAGAGATCATCTCACCCAGCTGCTCTTAGAATTTTTCTCCACACTTCTAAAAATCTTACTTACACTATTTTTTTTGTCTTTTAAAAAGGCTTGCTAGTGTGAAGTCCAACATTTTAAATCACACAGTACAAAATGCAGGAACTTTTGTCCTGAAGAAAGAAACTACTTCACTTGGATGCTCCATGACTAGAATTGGTGCTGCAATAATTATGTCTAATGGCTTTCTCTTTTCCCCATAATAATACTCTTTCTCCTTAAAAAGTCACCAGATGTCAGTTAAGCTGTGACAGCTCAGCATGTACATATTTGGCTTACGCCAAATGGCAAAGTGTAAGCTTAAACCTAAGAGTAGGCACATAGTGAGTGGTGCTAAGCAGATGTACATAAACTCACTGAATTATGAAAACTTGTGATTATGTGCCTGAAATTCTGGATTCCTTTCACTGTAACTTTCAATGTGGAGAAAACTCCTTTCTGTCTTCTGATGCTTTTTTGCTCTAGAAAGTAAAGGCTTTTAATGCAGAGTGAATTTTCTTCTATTTCATTTGAGCATCTTTCTTCATCACCGTAAGCTTAAAAATATATGTATTTGTCCTTTTATAACTGCTTATGAAATTTTATATTTGCATTTTATTAAATTTTATATTTGTATTTATTTCTTCCTTTGGGAAGGTTGCTGTGCTTTCAATTCTGAAATACTTTGGTATCCCTTTGATCACTTATTTGAAAGTCTATATATATCACATTAACCAATCAATCATAAATTTCATATTCTTTTAACCTCATGCCAGTGGTGAGTAGAGAAGAGCATTGAAAATATTATACAGCCTTCTTACTGCAATTTAAAAAAAGGGATCCAGCAGAAGGTATCTGCCTGTTTGCTTATTCCCACTGAGTAAACACTATTCTTTAGCAACAGGGCTCTGACTGCCACCAGTATTCACAACACATTCTGTTTACAAGCTCTCAGAAATGTCAAGACATAACACAGCATACAGGAATCTGGATCCAAAGTATGTAGCAGGGTTCAGCACTGCAACAGGCTGAGACTCCAACTTCTTCATTCAGTATTAAAAGTGCTACATTTTTATATGAAATCTCCTTCCATCCCAATTTTCAATTTACTAAGGGTTTTTTTAATTGGTTGAGAAGAAAATTGGGCAGGTTCTAAGGAAAACTCAGAATCTGGCAACTGGAGATTAGCTTCTAAGGTTTTTAAGAAAATATTTTAAAAGTACAGTATAAACAAGTAAAGATGGCTTCAGCTAAAATCATCAACTAGATGTGCGGCCAGGAAAGATGTTCTCTCTGAATGTTCACAGATAGCACCCACAGGAATGAGGACAGTTCCTGGGTTTTTGAGCAACTTTTAAAAGTTCATCCAGGCAGGTACCACTGACGTGGTTCACACTTGCTCATACCTTAGAGTTACAGCAGTCTTTCCTGTCTGAACTGAAAGCTGATACCTAATGCAGTAATCTGTGTCCAGCAGTGAACTCCACATTAACCCGACTAAATTCAGAAGTATCCATTACTATTACTGCATAACACACCAAAACACCACCATGGCTCCTCCTGTATGGTATATTCCTGCTAAAACAGCATTAATGTATGTGTACGCCCACTAGGTTTCACTAGTCAAGTATGACCACACTAGTTTTGCATTTTTTAAGTTTTTAATCTGTGAATTAGCAAAAAAAACCTATCAGAGTGCAAACAGCTCATCAAATTCTAAGATCAGTGAAATTAATGGCATCATTAGTGCGAGTACACCTGGCATTTTGAAACTAATGAACTGGTGTAACTATTACTGGCTTGACGGTCTTTCATGTATTTCTCAAAATAAGATGCATCCCTTAGAGGACTTAATCTTTCATAAAAGGAAAATGGTGAAAGGAAACAAAGGCAAAACACTATCAATAGTAGTCATATCTATTTTGAAAAACAAATACGCTTTCACTTTTCTTTCTCATTCAGCTCAAAAAGAATACAAACCATCCAGCATATGTTTGAATAGTGGAGATTGCTGTATACAATTCTGGAAGATTAAAACATACAACTAGAGAACACACATTCAAAAAAATCTTGAAACAGTAACATTACAAATTGAAGGAAGAGGAACAAACTGCCTGAAGACAAATCTAATTAGATTCCACTGAGAAGCAGATTCTAGATAAGATTAATTATCACCAGATGCCCCATTTCAGAAGCAAACACTGCTTACCTATTTGTGGTCAGAAACAAAACAAAGAGAAAGAGTGGACAAAAATACTTGAAAATTGTGTGGTAATAGAAAAAGAATAGTAAATTAGCATCCAATCAAAGTCTTTATTTACAGTTTCTGACATCCTTATACAAAACTCACTGCTGAGTACTGTAATAAAGATAAAGATAAGAGCAGGGTAAAAGAGACCTTAAGAATAAAACATTGCTTAAGAAACAATTACAAAATATCAAAATTCACGGAGCTAACCATTTCCCCAAACCATTTGGATAACAATTGCAATTAGGAAAAAGTTTTCAGCTGGCAAAGATCTCTTTCTTGCTCTGAAGAATCAAATTAATAATCTAGGAAATTAAGGAAGACATTGCTAAAAAAGAAAAGAAGAAGGAGGAAAAGACTGCAGTTCACAAAGTATTTAATTTCCTGGTAATGATGCTGAGAAGTTTCCCTTTTCATCTTTTCTTGACTCTCTTGCAGACATTCAGACTATGAAGGCAAACCTTCTGCAGATCGATCTGAAAAATTGCCTTGCATACACACAAATAAAGAATCATGTAACTTAAGCAAGTAACAGCATCATTTTGGGAAATGGTTTCCATGCGACTCTGAAGAGCTGGAAATAAAAGCTTCCAAGACAGCCATTGCAACTGTAATGTACTAATCAGCATGGCTAAAGAAATCCACAGTATTGGAGCAAAGAGATTGCTACTGCAACAACTAATATTAATGTAAATTTTGCAGTCTATTAGCTATAAAACCCCATACTTTTAAAAGCCTTTATTACACTATTAAACAGATACTAAAAAACATTAAATGAACCTAAAAAAATTTCAAAACACAGCACTACAGGACCAACAAAATGCTGTTCTGTTCATTGTTAGCTGTCAAACTAAAACACTGAAATTTGCTATCAACATTGGGCTGTGGGGTTTTTAAACACAGATTGCCTGTAAACTCTAGAACTACTTACTATCATATCTTTAAGATTCTATTCTGGAAAAACTGTGCTGCTGAATCTATAAAATAAAACTCTAAAAACATCTATACATTCAAGAAAATCTAGGAAGTCCTTTCACAGACCTGAATTAGAAACTGAAGTCCATCTGATTTTTCACTAAGTGTTTTCATTTTAAGAATCCAGAAACGAACAGAAAAGCACAAATTTGTAAAAACAAGTTGATTAGTCAAAAGCATGTACTACAGCAATACATGCTCTGAATTTTGTAATACTGATACTTACAACCCTGCTAGTACTATTATGGTGAAAGTACAAAAGAGCATATCTCTAAAAGCCTTTATCCTGTTATGATTTGGCAGACGGAGAGGAAAAACAACAAAGGATTAAAGGCATTAACACACTGACGCTCTAAAAAACAACATTCCTCTTTCTATTCTTTTAACAAAGTAAAAATTATGAGCTAGCATGGACTGTAATACCAGTTAGATGTATAAATCATAAGAGACAAAGCAGGACAATTAATGGGTCTGCCTAATTTTATTTTAACATGTGACTATATCACCCCTTTTCCTTAGGCTAACAGGATATGGCAAGTGCAAATACATTCCCCTGAAATAACCATCAATCACAGACCAAACTATAGTCTTTACATTCAAATACATATTTTTAATTATTTTTATTTAATTTTTAACCTGCTTAGTTGGCCTTGTAGATGAGCTACTTCCTAATCTACTTGACGAGAAAAGCATTTGAAAACAAAAGTACCCAGAGGGGGACTGATATAGCAGCAGTTTGTAAATGCGCCCAAGTGAGAACAATTTATGTCTGGTAACAAGAAAGGTTTACACGAAAAGTTCAAATGAGAAAGTGGAAAACGTTGTACTTCATGTATTAGCAAGACAGAGGGAGTGAAGAAGCACATCTTAGACTGCAAACAGTGGGACAGAAAGAAAAAAATGTTCCAGTACAAGGTGACTTGCACAAATCCAGTTCTTTAAAGACAGAGGAAAAAGGATGGGGTCTTAGAAGTAATTATAACTGATAAACAGGTTAGGCAGTAGTTCCACATAATATTATTTTGAGCATCTGTGCAAGCTCTTTGCGTGTATCTCTGACCACTCTTGCAGCTCCCAAATTGCAGCAGGCTCCCCCCTCACCTCTACTAACAATAAACTATAGTTTACAAACCAAAATAATCCTGTTTGTTGCACAGATCCACAGACAATCATGCCAACACAACTGGTGCTGCTCCCTGCCAACTCCAGCCTGAGCATGACAGAACTCTTTAAGTTGGTACTACCAAAGAATCATAGAATGGTTTGGGCTGGAAAGGACCTTAAGATCATCTAGTTCCAACCCCCTGCCATGGGCAGGGACACCTCACACTAGACCATGTTGCCCAAGGCTCTGTCCAACCTGGCCTTGAACACTGCCAGGGATGGAGCATTTACCACTTCTTTGGGCAACCCATTCCAGTGCCTCAGCACCCTCACTGTAAAGAACTCCTTCCTTATATCTAACCTGAACTTCCCCTGTTTAAGTTTAAATCCATCACCCATTGTCCTATTCACTACAGTCCCTGATGAAGAGTCCCTCTCCAGCATCCAAAGAAATGCAATGTGAAACTATGATACTCAACACGATACTCTAACCTGGAGCTTGAGTGCACAGAAGCGAGCTGATGAAACCTTATCAATTATTCAGAATCCAAAGAAACCAAACACCTATAGAAAACATCTTTAACTAGCTTGAAGAAATTCCCAACTATAAGCTGTATCATGCTCTTACATATTCTAGCAAATGCGCTTATCAGGAATTACAACTTTTTAACAAACTGTCATACGTAATAACCTAAAATTTCCATTTAGCACTACATAGTCTTTGTGTTTCTCTACAATTAAACACATAATGTCCTCTCATTCAAATACCTGGATATAACTAATAAAACAATGAGATTCCTCTCCTCTGTTTTAAAGCTGTAGGAGCAGGATGGAGGTAGCAAGGAGAAGATACTGGCAGCTCTGGGATTACAAGAGGCTAAAGGAGCAGGAGATTTTTGCTAGGTGTTCAAACATCCTTGACAACGACAAAATGCAGGGAGCTGGCATTGCAGCCAGCAAGAATCAAGAACAGGGGGAAAAAAAAAGAAGAAAGAAAAACTGTGAGGCTTAGGCCAGCTTTCCAACATCTAACAAATTTAATCTCTTCATGGAAAACACATTACAGTTTGTGACCTTGAGAAGAAACTAAAGGGGCTGAATCTTATGGGACAGAGATTTTGGCTGCTGTTTGGAAAAGCAGGAAGAGGGTAAGATAAAATATACAAAGAGGGGGGACTAATCTAAAGAGTAAGAAAAACATTAACAAGCCTGATCACCTGCATTTACAGAAGGATGCTTTCAAATGCTTTCACAACTGTTTCACAATGAAAGCTAATCTCGCAAGATTCACAGGCACGAGTGAAATAATTTTTTTAAAATGTTTGTGGAAAAAAGAAATAAAAAAGTAATTGAATGACATGAACAAAGTGGCAAGAGCTCTAAACCAAAAAATATAGTGACTGGTATCTAGTAATTTTGATAGAAATTGTTTTCTCCTCCTCTTCGGGTAGAACAAGTGTATTACTCTTTGTCCTGACTGTTTAAGAGAATACAAAAGCACCGAGCACTTGTCAGAACGGTCTCATAGGAGCACTTGCCAGCTGGATTCTAAAAATTCACCAGAACAGTTCAGGGGGTGTTATACAACCCAGCTAAACCACGCTTAAAAGGGAATCAACCATCACTACTCAGACAGCAACTGGCCATCCTGCTCTGAAGAGTCAGTTCCCCAGGTAAGCATCTCCCTATACTAAAATGTCAAAGAAAATAGATTCTTTTAACAAAAACACTGTCTATGAGTGTCTGTACAAAAAGTGTCACTTCGAGTACTGATTTCTGATTTTCTTTAAACACATATAACCAAAGGAAGGTGTTTATATTAACAGATGTTACTGGAAAAAAAAGGTAAGGAACAACACCATTTAAAAGGCCTCAGTTTAAGAAGCTCAACTAATACAGAATTTTCTACATTCTGTGTGTCACAGAGCTTAATCATGCTAACTGCAAAATCATCAAATTATAATTTTTCCTACTTTTATTTCCAGCTATTGAAGCTTTTAAAAACTCTTACTGTTTTTAGGTTTAGAGTCTATGACTTTGTATGGTAAAGCACCAAACAGTTCAGAACTCAGACACACAGATCATTTAATTTGAAACTTCTGCGGCTATTCAAAACATGCCAAATTTACTCTTGGATATTAAATATCACAAGGGTCAGTCTGGAGCAGCAGTTCATCTTTAGCAAAAAATGCAGGTTTATGACTTCAGAAAGGGAAGTTCCTAATTTAGACCCTTCTGAAAAGGGATGGGGAACAGGGATGCCACAGTAACGCCAATATAGCCAGTGCACAGAACCTAAAAAAGTACTGCAAGTCTTGCAACAAAGTAGTTGATACAAACATTATTCTGTCATGAATATTAGTCTTAAATCCTGCTCTGGACCATTTGGCTTAGTCTTCCTCTGGTGTTCCCTATCATCTGTAAGCGCCTGTTCTCCCAATTACCAGCCCTGGCAGCTAAGTGACTGCCCCACTATGGTAGTGAGAGCAGGCAAGACTGCAGGCCATGACCTCCCTTTGCCCCTCATCCCATTAGCCAGCATCACATGCTCCTCCACCCAAAAACTGACAGTGCAGACTTGCAGGACTTGTACCACAAGGGTCTACGGGCCTGAGAATAGGATGGACTGAAACGCAGCATATGTTGGGTTAGGGCCTCTCATACCCTGAAAATGATAAAAAAAACCATGAGGGAAATGGGAAAAGAGCTTGCTGTGGTCCCATCCCCTGGACCACACAGGAACAGAAGCAGTAAGTCCTAGGGTATAAGTAGGCATGATAGAGAGGGCTCCATATGCTAGGATCAAAAAAGAATGAAGTAACACCCTCCAGGCTGCCCTGCACTGCTGCCGTCACCATGGATCAACATAGCCTCACAAAACTGGATCAGGTGAAAGAGAGTTAATTAAAAAAGCTCTAACATCATGCAAACTTTACTGACAGCTTTTCCACAGGCTTAAATTACACTGCAATTCCTAAATCATAGAATCATAGAATAGGTTGGGTTGGAAGAGACCTTGAAGACCATGTGGTTCCCATCCCCCTACCATGGGCAGGGACACCTTCCACTAGACCAGGCTACTCAAAAGCCCATCCAACTGGGCCTTGACCGCTGCCAGGGATGAGGCAGCCACAGCTTCTCTGGGCACCCTGTGCCAGCGCCTCAGCACCCTCACAGGGGAGAATTTTTTCCTGATACCTGATCTAAATCTCCCCTCTTTCAGCTTAAGGCCATTCCCCCTTGTTCTATGGCTCCATGCCCTTGTAGAAGTCCCTCTCCAGATTTCTTGTAGGCCCCTTCAGGTACTGGGAGGCTGCTCTGAGATCTCCCTGGAGCCTTCTCTTCTCCAGGCTGAACAATTTAATGATTATTTGATCATTATACATATTTATAATGTTTTGGGGTTGGGGGGTTTTTTTGGCACCATTATGACAAGGGATTCAAATGTTATTATTCACTATTACCGGTCAATAGATTTGATCACTTTTAAGAATACCTCTTTATTAATCAGATGATAATGACACATTTCACTGCATTATAACCATTACAGAGGTATTTTGGCTCATAGTATCACCAAGAATGATGTACAATTTCATGTAAGATCTTTACGCACCCTGGGAAGACATAGAAAAGAGGCTGTTCTGCCACACTGAACATCCAACTACATTAAATTATTGCTTGTCTCATGTACTAAGTATAGCAGGCACGAAACACTGACCACCTACATTTCAGTACTATCTTATTCCCTTTTCAAACAAGAAAACACATGTTAATGGTATTAATGCAGATGGAATAGTAAGATCATTTTCCCAGTATAACTAGGTAACAGTATCTTTCATGAGTTGGAAGCCTATTGGTTGGAAATTGCAGAGGAACAGAAAGACCTGAGTACACTAGGGAAGAACACGGAGAAAATTACAAGTACAAACATTACATTTGGTTCCAAATCATCCTGAACATTAGGCTGGCATTATCTAGGAACATTAAGTCAGTATGACCCAATAATCAGTTGCAAACAAGAAGACAAATGAATAATCATCATAAAAGCAAAAGAAATCAAGAAATAAGCTTTATGAATACACTGCTTGCTTACACATTTAAAAAACTGCTTATAGTTCTGGTCAACCCTCCTCAAAAGTAACGCAGTACAACCAACTGAAGAATATTACAATAATGAAAAAGCTTTTATATAGGGGGAGAGTAAGTTGACCTCTGCTTGGAAAGTAAGCGGTTGGTGGTTAAGGTTTAAACCAAACCAAAATGACTAAGAAAATAAAGAATTAGATTGTTTGCTGTTTCTCATGACAAACATTGTCATGAGGCTTTGTTTTACCATGTTTCTGTTTCAGGTAAGTTTTAGCAATTTCGAATTATATTCCATACACCTTTACACCATAGAATCATAGAATCATAGAACAGTTAGGGTTGGAAGGGACCTTAAGATAAGACTCTGTCCAACCTGGCCTTGAACACCACCAGGTTTGGAGCATTCACAACTTCCTTGGGCAACCCATTCCAGTGCCTCACCACCCTCACTGTGAAGAACTGCTTCCTTATATCTAATCTAAACTTCCCCTGTTTAAGTTTAAACCCATTACCCCTTGTCCTATCACTACAGTCCCTCATGAAGAGTCCCTCCCCAGCATCCTTGTAGGCCCCCTTCAGATACTGGAAGGCTGCTATGAGGTCTCCACGCAGTCTTCTCTTCTCCAGGCTGAACAGCCCCAACTTTCTCAGCCTATCTTCATACGGGAGGTGCTTCAGCCCCTGATCATCCTCATGGCCCTCCTCTGGACTTGCTCCAACAGCTCCATGTCCTTTTTATGTTGAGGACACCAGAGCTGTACACAATACTCCAAGTGAGGTCTCACGAGAGCAGAGGAGAGGGGCAGGATCACCTCCCTTGACCTGCTGGTCACGCTTCTTCTGATGCAGCCCAGGATACTGATCTATTTCCTCTCCAGCAAAGAACTGGTATTTTATGGCTCCTTTTCTTCTCTAAATCTTCTCAACTGCAAGGAACTAAGGTCTATCTACGTACAACTGAACACTCAGTAATTTTATAATCTCTTATCTCAAAGCTTCTACATTTAAAACTTGAAGACATTTTTCATTATTTCAAGTCATTCTGTGCTAATTATTTTTCTCCACACTATTTTCTTCATTGATTCTCTTTGGTTTTCAAGATGCTACTTGCTGTGACTTTGTAACTCAAAATTACCTCAGAAATACTTAGATGCCTGCATCTCCCCTTAATTGTCATGATGTTAATTGGAGTCCAAATCTACACTTGATCTAGAAAACATTTAAAGTCAGATGTAATGAAAAAGTTAAATCTCTAGCACATAAATCTGAAATGAGAAAACTTCACAAAGTCAGTATTGCTCTGCAGACATTTACTGAACAGATGTTATCCAATTTTTTTTCCACAGAAAAGCACACAGCCTTATTTCGGCTTTTTATAAGTTTCTAAAAATCCTAGAACTAATGATTTTTTTAAATCATTATTTTAGAAGATTACAATACATATGCAAAGGCTGTATGAAATTACTAAATATTTAATTGCTTTTCATTTTCTTCCAGCAAAATCTATCAGAGGACCTATTTCATGTAAATGCCTCTTTGCATATTAATTCACATTAGCACATTCTCAGATCTAGCTTGGTGTCTGGGATTTCAGCTGAGTTCTCTTTAAGGTATATACGTACATCTCAAATCAGATCAAAGCCTATAATTCCAAAGGTTAACATTAGATTGTACTGTGTAAGAATAGCAATCCAGCTGCCATTAATTCTGCTTTATAAACAGCTGGGGTGGAACAATTTAAGCTAGTGAGCAAACAGAATTGTAGAGGAAAGGGAAAAAAACATGTAATTATAAAACAAAAAACAAATATGGGAACAACACAGCTTTGCCAACATTGTCTTTGCATCTAAAATATCTGCCTTCAGTTGGTTCACCATCCAGTTACCAACATTAAAAACTGCAATTCTTGGATTTGAAGCAAATTACAAATTTTCACAAAAAGAACCTATTCCATTTTTAACTTGAACGGTGTATTTTTTCAAGTAATACTTGCTTTGGAAACAAAGACAACTCTGAAGTAGTTACAGTTAAACTTCTGATCAAAACAGAGTAATAATCTTAGTAACCTAAAAAATATGTTAGCAATGAAAGATGCAGTAGTGAACCCCGCAGTACTGCTTACCTAGCTGCTCTCTCTTCTTTCAGTAGCTTAAGTCATGAAGATTACAAAGAATAAGCTTTTTGTTTGAAAAAGCCAACCAAACAAAAAAAATATTTGCAATACCATTCCCCAGTGAGTCTCACACAATAAGATTATCTATTTTTTTATTCCTCTAAGATCTACAAATAGATCTACAAATTCGTAGTCTTCACAAGCACAAACAATAATGTCATCAGGATAGAAGTCTTACAACAAATATGAAGCAGAAAAGGGTTTCTAAAAATCAATACCCAAAATTTTAAACAGCTTTTTAATTACTTTATAATAAATTTATTAATTTGAAATAATCCTAGTACCCAAATACTGTTTATTAAGATCAGGTTGTAAAACTTCTTGTGATCTTAAATGTTACGCTTGCCTCCACAATATTAAAACAGACTTTCTTTCAAAAAGAAGAAAGAATGGTGAGAGGTCAATGCCTAAAATTCTGTCCTCGTGAAGAGAAAACTCAAAGACTAAACTGACTGTTACAAAGGCTTTCTATTGGAAAAAGGAGTATTTTCTCAGTAAAACTTAATTTAAAACAGTAATGGGTAGACACATTTTTGGCCAGGCGCTATCCCGAAAGCAGAGTGAGAGCTGAACAAAATCAAATGTATTATATTAATTTAGTCTAGAGGGAAAGGAATGCTTCCCTGTTCAACAACTTCTCAAGTCCCTTGCCAATCCTAACATCCCCTGATGTTTTCATATTGCTTATGGTGCTTTTCTTTTGTGTAACCCAAAATCATGCAAAAGGGTGAGTAGGTAAGTGTCTGGAACTTAGTGGAATGCTGAAGAAGGTGGAAGTAGTAGTGCAACAGCAAAGTTAGTAGAGTACAAAAGGAATAACAAACAAAAAAGCAGGAATTATTCCATTCCCACAGAAACCATAATCAGACTCTTCATCTGCTAGTCTCCTAGACCTTATGAGACCACATACCCCTACCAGTATCAGTCTTACAGCAATTCTGCTTCCTGAGTCATTCTGAGTCTGCAAGCCACCTCACCACCCACTACTTGTTTTAGTCTGGGGCCTATAGAAGTCAAGGAGATCTCCCAGACAGTCTCATAAGATGCTTCAGTGGAAAACTGCTCACATGAAACTTTAAAGATATATGTGAAATGTGAAGTTCAGCACAGGAAATCATTTTAGAGGTGCACAGGGCCAGAGACACCTCCCAGTAAATCTCAGTCAGAAGAAGGGTAACAGACCCAAAATTTCCCTGATGTAGTTCTCCTCTTCCCATACACAACAATAATGTTAAAAGCAAAGATTAATTAAATAGATAAACAAATAAATTCACTACAGCAGTTGTGAAACAAAGCTCAGAAAACATGTTTAGTTCTTTGTAACCCAAAGTCTGGAACACCATACCTATTCCTACCCACAAGAAACACTTCCAAGGTCCAGTTCTGAAAGTGCCATTTTAAACAGCTATGTTCACTCACACTTTCTCACATCTGCTCTTGCATTCTGTCCAATTCACAAATGTTTTATCAGTGCAGCTATAAAATCAGGAAAGTGTTTATGTCCCTCTTACTCCCCACTAGCACTGTACAGTACAGCGTATTTTCCCGAATTACATGTTGTGATCATCACTGTTTAGCTGCACAGCAGTTCTGCTAGATCTGAACTGCATCCAGGAACTCATGCTCTCTCCCCAGGGTGTAATGAAAGCTCCAAAGAAGACAATACATGATACGGATGTGCAGAGTCCATCACAAAAAAAAATTGTAGCTTTAGTAACCTTTCCTCCCTCTAGTGGTTTCTGCACATTCCCACTTGTAGGATATATTACCCTTCAGTATTAATGTAAAAGACAAAAAAACCCCACCTTAATTAAAAAGCAATTTGAGGACTGCTCTGCCAAATGAAGCATTAGACTCAGCCACTAGGTTGTAAAAATATGAATGTAATCACATGTGGCCACTTTATGTACTTTATTCCATAACTGGAATGTGTCTGAGTGTGCTGTGTAAAATCAGTCCTTACCACTTAAAAGGGAAGCTGAGGATGTATAGTTTTATAGAATACAGCATCTAGTCCATCTGAATGATGTCTTGCAATAGACAATCTTACCTCTTCTCTTTAAAGCAAAAAGAAAGTCTGGATTTTTGAATACCATTCTCTAACGAAAGTGTATTAGTGCTCTAATATGGAAAAGCACAGATTTTCTCTATTTCTGCAGTACCTAAAGAAGTACAAAGGTACATTCACCAATAATAACATCCCCTGACCATTTTCATTAAAGATTTAAGATGAGAACATAGTACTACTTCATCTGTGTGAATTACTCTGAATAGTGCTAAGTGCTTGCAACTCATGCTTGCAAATTGTTTCAAGACTTTCATGAGCTTTTCTCATCAATTTCAACAGCCTTCAATAATACTGAAAAAAAAAATTTAAATGCAAAAAGAGGTTCCTGCAGCCTTAATGAGAGGACGAAAAGCTAAAGTCATGTAGGAACATTTTAAATGTGTCTCGCAAACAAATTTGTTATTAATCAAAGTATATAAAGCCTATTTTAATAGGAAATAGACTTAAAAGGGAAGATTAACTGAGCTATTTAGCATATATATATATTCTGGCATTCTGAGTGATACAATAGGTAAAATGTTATTATTGTTTACCCAGATATAGGACATCTTTAAGTGTACAATTTTCTATGGGATTTTCATTAGTATGTTCTTGATTTCCATGAAATAAATGTCTCAAACATTTCAGAAACTATTTTTGTAATTTTAAATCTCTGGGGAAAATAAAAGAATCCAATCCATATTAAAATCATGGACAACACTGCAGACACAAACTTGTTGCAGATCCTGAAAGAATTTCAACAGCGTCCCAGGCAGCTGGTTCAGTTCCCAAAGAACACCTGGGAGCAACATCCATAATGCATCTGCACCGGGTGGCTTTCTCCTTGGTCCATCAGCAAAGAGATCATGAAGCATGTATTCATCAGGGTAGCAGACAGAATTGATTGTTATGTGTTTTGCATGGCCAATGTTTACACATTAAGAGTTTCTGCTTGGATTACTTCTATTTGGTTTCTGAAGTGTTAATCAACTTGTATTTAAGATCACTTGAAATATAATACATTATTGTGGGTCTGGAAAACATTGCTGCCTGTAGCAGTCACTTCATCTTAAAAATACACCAGTGTATTTCAGCACAAAAAGCATACAAAAGAACATATGTGAGAACTGTTGGCTTCGCAGTTCAAGAAAAGCAATGAAAAATAATTTCTCCTTCCACACCAAAACCAAAACGTTCTAAAGTTCCGCATTCTAATACGCAAAAAATGCCTGAGTGTCACACCAATGCGAAGAGTTTATTACAGTATGAAACAACTAATGAATCTCTGCTCTCATCCACCTGAGCAGCAGTTCGATATTTTTAATCAGGTGAACAAACAACATTTCAAAACCAGGTATGGATAGCACAATGGACGCTTCAATCATATAAGCAATACTTCCACATGGAAGGACAACGCTTCTTGAAGACTAATTTGGAGTATAAGGTTCTGTCTCTCCCTGGAGTCAGCACACATTTCAGATACAACACTGCTACTACCTCTTTTAGTGTAGGACCAGTGACCTACACTTCACTAGAATCCCAGTTATCAACAACAGACTCCCATGAGATTAGTTCCATCAGCAGCAAACTATGTATGTGACAAAGGGAACAGTATGTCATTATGTTGGATTCTCCTCCCATACTTTATTTTTTATATATCTTCTCTATTTGGTTTATAGAAGCCTAACAGTAGACAAAACAAGTAGATAAAGCAGTAATTTGGAATTAATTTGGAATTAATTAATTTGGAAGAAAATTTTAATTACAGCTTACTGGCAGAATGTTAGATTTGCAGCCTAATACTGAACACTATAACCATCACTAACGACTATCCTTTGATAGAGAGGTATTGAGAGGTTTGCTGGAGTTAAGTTTTATTATAGAATTGTCTTATTCAGTTAAAGTTAAAAGTGTATAACACGAGTTTTTGACTAATAATTAGAGTACATCTCTATAAAAATAGGTATCATTAAAATAATAACATTTGCAAGCCAGCCTTCTATAAAAATGAACCAGGCTGAAGATCCAGACTGTTTCCATTTTTTTGCTGCTGGAGGTCAGAAGGAACTGAAGTTACTAGAATGTCATGTCTCCTTTTATTGCAATGCCACTGCAACATTTGGAAACAATGAAGAGACAAGAAGAAATGTGAGAAAGCTCTAACAGACAACACTTCCAGCGGTACAGTTCCAGAGCTGCACTCAATTAAACAGGAATATACAAAGCCCCCGCAAAGGAGAGAGAACCGTATTACTTTCTTCATCTGAAACTTTATGACATAATACATGTTTCAATTTTAGTATGCAAATATCACAGTGTAAAAATATCATAGAATGTTGGGTTTGGGGTTTGTTTGGTTTTCGGAATCAGTATCAACATATTCTTCTTACCTTTTTATCTTCTTTAGACTTCCGAATGCTGTGCGGAGGGCCAAATTTGTTCTGTATGCAAAACATCTTCTTAGACCATTCATTTTTATGAGATTTTAACTGTGGCTGACCAAAGCTGCCATCGACTCTGTATCTGTCAGCTGGAATCTTACTCATTGGCGGGGGAAGAGTTCCACAGTTAACACTCGACCAGCCATCCGTAGAATCAGTGTATGACTCCTGGTCACTTGCATTCCCATGCTGCCATTCCTGTAAAACGTGCACAGGCAACCACCTTTGATTGCCCATGCCAGCAGTGTTTTTCTTTGATGGGGGTACTGAATTTCGGGAGGAAACCAGTGGAACTTCAATACGAGCAGAAGGACTTAAGTGTTTGCTTACATTTTGGGACTTATCATTCTGCATTACTTCTAACGGAATGTTTCCTTCTTGTTCATGACAGAAGCCATTCCAATGGGAAGCAGGCTGATTTTGTCCCCTTCCTACCGGATTTTCCCACATGCTGTTAGGAATGTGCTTACTCAGATTGCTTCCTAAATCAACCACCAGAACTCTGTTATTCTTTTCTTCTTGGTTAAAATTTCCAATTCCACTATCACTGTTGCTGCTTGTGCTATTGTTTTGATGAGCATCTGCATCACCATCAAGAAAAGCCCTCGCACGCATTCCCTCAATCAATTCCCCCATATCCCTGTACAGGACAGAAATAAACTGAAGAACAGGTAGAGATGATGTTGGAAACTCCAGACAGCCATTTGTGTCTGGATCTGCTGTACATTCCAGTCCAAAACGTCTCGCTATGCCCTGGTGAATTTTATGATGAAATAATTCGGGATCCACCATAAAAACATGACAAGATGTCCTCAGCACCCCTTCATCTTCCTGAGCCAAGCTTGCATCATCATTTGTCTGCATCGTAACTAGTCCAAAGAACCTTCTATCATCTGGGCAAACAGCACTGAACGCTAGTTTCTCTGCAGGGTATTCTGCCAGAATACCTGATTTGTCACTGCAGAGCTGAATACAGTCATGCATTATTTTCATCATCACCAGTGAATGGATTTTTTGTTCTGCCCGCAGACGTCTCATGCACCCACGAATAGCCTGCAAACTCTCATTTTCCAAATTCAAGGTTGTTGAAGGAAGTTCAATTGAGCCTAGGTAACCTACAATCATGGCAACGTTTAAAATGCTTGCATCTAATCCAAAATCTTCTGCGCTCTCCAGTCCGATTCTAAAAACTGAATCATCATTCAGGGCTTTGGATATTTCTGCCTTTGACAGTAGGTTTGGATTGCTTACACTTTCATGGCGAGCATCAAATTTGATAGCAGCAGAAGCCGAAAACGATCTTTGCTTTGGTCCAGAATTATCCGAGTTACCAGCAGAAAGAGTAGGATTTTCAAAGATCATGTTGAAAATGCCACCAGACTGCATTTCTTCAACAACTTTCTCTGCTCTATTTATACCCAGAGCTTTAGAGTCAGGTTTGGGTTTCAGCCACCCCTTCCCATCATAAAAACCAACTTCTTCATCACTTGAACATGAATCTATGTGACTCATCCCTTCAGCAATAACCATGTGCAGGACTCCAGAACATTTTCCTATAAGTTTCACTACATCTTCATGAGAGGCTTTTTTCACATTGATTTCATTAACTGCAAATATCTGATCTCCTGCTTTAAGTCCAACATAATCTGCAGGGCTTCCTTTCATAACACAACTAAGAACACAAGGAGCTTGTCCGGAAAGGGTAAACCCATAACCTGCTCTTCCTCTAGCAACTTCCACACTTCTTATCCGAGGAGGAGCATGCATGTTGAGTCGACGTTTGACCGTTTCCCCTGGTCTATACATTTTGGTTATTTTTCTAAATAAAGGAAAACCTTCAATTAGCCCATTTTCTTGTCATGTTGCAAGACCTGTTCATCTGATGGAGCTCTAAAGAAAGAAAGAAAAAAAGAAAAAAAAGATATTTTAATTCTCAATCATATTTCAGGGTTTTTAGTACCCAGTTTCCCTTTACTGTTCAGAAATATTGCTAGTCAACTATACCAAAAACTATTTGCTAGAGAATTAACACAACACTCAAAACAATTTGAAAAGAACATGTACCACAGTCTTAATTTTATTGATGAGAAAGCAATAGCAAATGCAAATAAAGTGTCTGTCCAAAATGACAGAGCAACTGAATGGCAAAGCATCAAAAATAGAATCTAAGTCTTCTGACGTACAGCCGGTGTCTTTATACTACAGTATGTTACACCTTCTCCAACTCCACCACGTTACCTTCTATTCAGTTAACTTCTGGCTTACAGCATCACTGAAATACTACCACATTTTGCAGCACAGCTCATCTATCCTTTCTCAGTAACATAATAATTAGAGCCCAACTGTATCTACTCCACTGTAGCCCACCCCCCTTTATACTCAATGTACAGAAACAGGTACCAAATGTAGACATGTAAAACAGGCTAGAGAAATTACTCATAGAGTTGCCTGTATGACTCCACTGACCAACTATAAAGGCAGCTTAAAATGAGTATCTCAAACTTCAACTTTGCACATATGTTTCAGTTACGTATGCAACAATAAATGGGCATTCAGTCATGTATTTGACCAAAGGGATCCAAAATCATATCTACTCTTAAACCAAGCAATTAATCTACTCAAAAATAATTTGTCAGAAAGTAAACGCTGTAGAAAATGCATTTCAGTCATTCCAACATCCATGTGGTTTAGTTTAGATAAAATAAAATAAATAACGTAAAATAAAATAAAATAAAATAGGAAAAAAGGAGGGAACTCCACATGCTGCTGGTATTAATCTAGTCATGAATTTACAATTAAGATAAAGCAGCTTTATATAAACAGCAAGAAACAGTAGATTTCATGACATTTTGGTGTTGATTCTGAATCTGGATGTTTTGTTCTAATTATACTCGGGTAAATTCCATTGTTTCAGAGAGGTTTCCTCCACTAAGCAAGTTAAAATGCATAAAAATGTTTTAACACAAGGAAGAGAAATGGTAACTTGTTCAACTTTTGAAACTATTCCCTTGTGGCATGATATGAACTCTTACTTCCACAGGTCTGAAGGAAGACTGACTGAAATAACCAGAGGACTACAGCTACATGAAACCGCAATAAACTCAGTCTGAGCAAGCGAGAACTAATCTGAAAGTAATTACTGCCCTGAGCTGGTCCCCTGGCTTACTTATAACTCTGTCCCACCTGTAACATACTTAAAGTGTACAAGGTACTTGAGAGCAAGTATCTGGTGTATGTGGGCAAAACACGGGCAACATTTTAGATAAATTGATACACACACAAATATACACACACAGACAGATACACCGTTTATTGTGTCTAAAGTGTTAAATTAGTGGCATCCAACACAGTACTTGCATGGAAGAAAAATGACCAAGAAATCTTTCTGACATTGGTCTCAGCTATAGAAATAACAAATAAACCCCACACTCAAAATGTGCTGCAATCCACAGCACACTACTTTCACATAATTCTGCCTAGGACAGAACAGAAGTTCCACACAACAAAAACACCTAAAATACAATTTAAGATTGTCTTAACTACTTTACACTATATGAACTGTTTGATTACCAGATATCTTGAATATTCTCCTAAATACTCAATTACAGGATGCAATTCCCTTAGGACCCTTCTAAATCCTAAACAGGACAGTCTTCAAGATACTGGAATATATTCATTCGGCTTTACTCTGGGGTTTTAATTTGTATTTTTGCTGAACAAAGAGACATCAGGTTTTTATGTCTCCATGGTGCAGCTGTGACTGTTCAATATAGCATGGTTTTTGCAAATTGTTTTAATATAGCAATTATCCAGCTTCAATAACAACAGTTCCCCTATAATTTGAGGGGAAAAAAAAAAAAACAAACAACTTAGCTTTAAGAAGTAACGAAACTTCACACTTAACCTTTGAATGGAAATCATAACATAAGAAATGCTTTGCAAACATTTAACCAAACTCACATGTTGCTGTATAAGACCCCTGCCAACTTGCATCCAGTCTCATGCCTTAAACATAGATTGACCTTTTCCTGATGAGGCTGAACTTGTGAACCAAGGGATCACTGTGCATTCAGCTATCTCAAATTAGGTATGGAACCTTCTGAGAACAAGCATTTCAAACATTTCAAGATACAGTTCTCCAGCCAAAAAAAAGAAAAAACAAATGTCCAACAATGAAAGTCCTCTATCTATGAGCATAAATATATACATGGTTCAGTCTGCCTTACAGTGAATATTCCTGTTCTTGATTGTCTGGAGAATAGCCCAATGTGTCCCTTGGGTACCCTCCAAAACTATGCTGCTAACGCGGTCAACATAACGACATGCAGTATTTGGTACCTGAAAGTGTGCTACTAGCTTGCGAGACAAAAGGAAACAATTAGGAGTATTAAATTATAAATAATCTGATTTTAAAAAATATAATAAAAAGCTGTCACTAAAAAAAATAACATTAAATATTATAATTTTGAAGTGGTTCATAAGAAGGACCTATTTTTCAGCTACCTTTCTAATCTATAACAAAAATAACCTAAATGTGACTATAAAAAAAAACACAATGAAAATGTAGTTAGACTGCTCTTGCGAAGAAGCAAACCCCAGCACTGTCTTACCTCATGATTCCATATTTGCTATGAGAGGGTTCCTTTTAACTCTATTCATAAGTCAATTTATCTATTTGCCTTCGTAACGTACGGTCCTTACACAACAAGCATTATTCCACATGATAACCACTGATAAAGGAACGTCATATGGAAACCTGACAGTTATGAAACCGAAACAGCAGCTACTAATACATTACTTTTCTCAAACGTGAGTTCTAGAGATGTGAAGACTTCCAGATATATTAATGTATTTGTGGGATTTTGTGGCTGAGTTAGGAAGTAATGCAACATCAAAAGTTTTTTTGCTATTAACGTGTATTTACAGTAAGAATAAAGAAAGAAAAAAATGTTTTATCACTGGAATAGCCATTTCTTCCCTCTCTCGCTTGCAGAATGTTCTTGTGCAATTTTTGTGCCAATTACATCCATGACAAATAACAGCTCACTAGAATTATCTAGGAAACTTTAAGACAAAGGACAACTGCAGCTCCTCTGCAAGAACACCCAGCATTCAAATACATGTTACTGCAACAGCAGCACATCAGGCAAATGCAAAAATTACAAAAATAGGATTTCTCGTAACCAGAGAGGTTCCAACAGAAACTAGCTGAGTGACAAACTGTCAAAAAAACCCCATCTAATTATCTGATTGCCTAAGTTTTCTTTTAATTGCTTTGAAGATTCGAAACCTGGAGCTAAAGAGATATGGCTCAAAAATGGCACAAACCTCCAGTTTCAAAGTAACACATGACTGAATGTCCTTTTCCTGTAATAAATTACAAAATGCGCACTGCATCCAGTGAAACAAAGACATCATTTAGTTGCACTGATATAAAGCTTTGTAGGTGTCTGCATGTTTACTAATCCATGAAATTGTCTATAACCTGCAATAAGTGTCACAAGTAACCAAAGGCAAAATTGAGCTGTTGATTATCAGTTCAAAATACTGACTCTTACTGAGCCTACCAATAATATACTATTGTAATTACTCCTAATAATCACAGTACTGAATTCCATTAATTTGATAGCATAACTATATTCAGTGACATACAGTAGGTCACAGAAAAGGTTACATCACAATACTACACATGGCCAAGCTTACTTTGACTTTTGCTAATAGCAGCTTTGACTGCTATTGCTAAGTACGATAAAGTTAATCCTAAAGAAAAAAGTCTGTACAATACCAGAACATGTTAGTGAATATTAGTAGGGAGGATATGTGCATTTAATAGGAGAAAACAGGCCTATAAAGGCAGAATAATTTGTAATACATAGTAACTAAATTTTAAGCAAATAACACAGTTTTGTGACATTTCAATATATTTATTACAAACGCGGAAAATATGGAAATCCTACTATCATTTGAAGAACTCTGCAAATATAAAATACTATGGTTTCAGAAAGTTCATCAAAATTTGATTCAACACAGCTTAGTAATATCACACGGAACAAACAGTTTAATACTACAAAATATTTCAAAGTTATTTCAGACAGAAGCACTAACATCTACAAATTAAGATTTGTTCAAATATGTGAAATAACATAATTTGCCCCTATACGTCAGCTTTGTCACAAAACTGCAAAACAAACATTTCAGTTTCCAGCCAGCATTCATTCTGGTCTAACATTTCAATCAATTGTTTTGTATAAAACACCAAAAATACCAGTTACATTTGAACTGTACATTATCCCACAAACACTGCATCTCTTTATGTAGTATTTTTACATACTCATGCTAGCTTTTCATGTCATTTTCAAACCCTCTACTCCTAGAAAAATAATACTTATTTGCTTACTTTCAATGAGAGAGGTGGTTTGTTTCCTGCTTCTGCTCTTGTTAACTCATAGCAACAAAACTAACAGACGCAGGAGGAGACATGCTCCTGTGTTAGACTCCAACCTTAACAGTTACAGAGGTCAGTGAGGGAGTATGCAAAGTCAAAGTACACGTTAGTGACCCCCAGTTCATTTTGAAAAGCCTTTGGAAAAGAGCTGATACTCAGCACTACAAGATCCATGTTAATGTGCTTCACTTTAGTTTTCAACAGTGAGACTGTAAGAGGATAAAGCATGCAAAGTGGAAGCACACAGAGACTGTTCCCTCATCCCTCACATACATCTTAAAGTATTGCAGCATGGGTGCCACTCATTAAGGACTGACTTTTGCAAATGCTGCCACTACAAAGCTCAAATGAAGCTATAAAATTTGAATTCCACTCACTATTCAAATGTGGTACATGTTTATAGACAAGTTACACGAGAAATATAACAGCACAACCCATTGAAGACAGCTACCAGTTGTTTGAGAACTTGGGCGGGACAGTATTTTACTAAAAAACCTTATCAGCATTTCCCAATTGGCAAAACATACCATTATGCTTCCTGTATAAGCAGCAACTGCTTTGCCAGAAAACAATTAGGTGTACCTAGTGCGATCATTCAAAAACTGACTTAAATTAGTAACAGGCTAAAGAGACTCTTCTCACACTGAAGCACTTGTACAAAGTGTAAAGAACACCAACAGGACTTTCTGTTTTGTCTGACGAGACTAAGCATCCGAAGACAAAGTTTTCTAAAGTTGTTGTATAAACTCGTGTGTTTACAATTCAGATTAAACTTTCTGGGTGTATTTAAAGCGGTGAAAAAGTTTTCTGGTAGTTTGGCGTGTTTTTCCCTGTCTTCTGTTGCAAACACGTTCCAAAACGGCGAGAAGGAGCAGCATTTCAGGCTGAAGCAGCGACACGCGAGGTCTGCTCAGGGATAAAAGCGCTCGGGAATAGGCTCGGGATGGTCCGCACTCCACGGCGCTTTACAGGCAGAGCGGGGAGCCAGGAGGGTGACCCAGTGCAGC
>NW_009909776.1:86530-97841 GCF_000696875.1 Nestor notabilis | reverse complement strand
AGAGCATTTCATCCACAGATTCCTCCTGGTCTTTAAAAGGTTTATAGAAATTAGAAGTCTTAAATAATGAGATGATTAGATGATACAAACCTAACTGATTTTAGTGGGTAATTTTTAACCTGAACAGTGTAGACAAAGATAAATTTCTATACTCTGGGCATGTTTAACAAAATACAGCAAACAAACATCTGCATGGCTACCAAGTATTTGTTCATCATTTGCTATAAACTGTAGGTGAGAATGTTTTCTGATATTTTGGAAGAAAAAGAGTATTGGAAGACATAGTGAAATTTGCATCTGTTAAAATAATAAGTAAACAACCAATCAGAAATCTCTTTCCTGAAGCTTTGAAGGATGTGTTTGGCTGTATTAAAGTTGAAAGAGCACAATAATATTGTTATAAGCAATCTGTTCTCTCCCTAGCCCCTGGAGACAGAGGGTGAAGAGGAAACTCAGAAGATCATATATTTCAAGGCCAGAAGGCAAAGCTACGAGTATCCAAACCAGCATATTGAAAAAATTGCAATGTGAAATTCATTATAACCTTTCTTCTCAAATAAATAAATATTTAAAATTCTTCAGAGTCTCCACATATTCTAAATGTCATAGTTATTCTGGGCAGATGAAAGTAACTAGCTGCAAGGAAAGCAATATAGTTTAGTTTGCTTTAGACTGCTTTTTATTTATGAGAAGAACCAGCTATCACTTTTTGACATATATAAATAATTACTCAAATGCAAAACACTCTGAAAAAAGTTAGCTAAGAACATTTTCTCAATGATAGGAAAAACTAGCAACCCTACTGATGACTGATTTCATGTTCTCCTGGTTACACTATATTATGTGGTGAAATCTCATCCACAACCCAGGGAAAGTTAAGCATTTCTAACAATGTGCTGGTTTCGGCTGGGATAGTTAATTTTCTTAACTATCTGAGCTAGAACGGGGCTATGTTTTAGATTTGTGCTGAAAACGGTGTCGATAACACATAGATGTTTTCATTATCGCTAAGCAGTGCTTACACAGCATCAAGGCCTTCTCTGCTCCTCATCCCACCCCACCCCAGGCCAGGAATGCAGAGTAAGTTGGGAGGGAACACAGCCAGGACAGCTGACCCCAGCTGACCCAAGGGATGTCTCATACCACAATGTCCTGCTCAGCATGTAAATCTGAGGGAAGAAGAAGGAAGGGGGGGAAACTTGAAGTGATGGCATTTGTCTTTCTATTTACATGATAGAGCCCTGCTTTCCTGGAGATGGCTGAACACCTGCCTGCTGATGGGAAGTAGTGAATAAATTCATTGTTTTGCTTCGATTGCATAAGCAGCTTATGCTTTACTTAATTAAATGTCTTTATCTCAACCCATGAGTTTTCTTACTTTTAGTTTTTTAATTCTTTCCCTCATCCCACTGGTGGGGAGTGAGTGGCTGTGCAGGGCTTAGTTGCTGGCTGAGGTTAAACCGCAACAACCAGTACTGGAAATGAGGGTGATGATTAAACTTTTATAAATACTTGGGAATGAAGCAAAGAAAAAAAGGAAAAAAAACTTGCTGAGGTTTTTTTTTGTTGGGGCTGTCTTGTTTGGGTATTTTTATGTTTTATTAAGAAAAACCCACCACAGTGTATAGAAAAGCCTTTTTTCTTTCTTTTCATATCCTTTGTGAGATAAGCTAAAAAACACTACTATATTAAAAAAGAATTCCCTTATAGACATAGAACCTCCTCAGACCTACCTCCTCGGCCGCAGGAGATCTGCTTTGAGTTGGATTCCCCTTTTGAATAAAATGCCATCCAGCATTGTTAGCTTAGAGTCAAAATGAATAACATTTTTTTCAAAAATATGTAATTCAGTTATAAGAGGAAAACTACTAATCATAGAATGCTTTAGGTTGGAAGGGACCTTCAAAGGTCATCTAACCCACCCCCCCCTGCAATGAGCAGGGACATCTTCAACTAGATCAGATTGCCCAGCACCACATCCAGCCTGGCCCTGAACATCTCCATGAATTGCACATCTACCACCTCTCTGGGCAACCTGTGCCAGTGATTTACCTTCATTATAAATTATTTCTTCCTCATGTCCAGCCTGAGTCTTCCATCTTTTAGTCTAAAACCATTATCCTATCACAACAGGTCCTGCTAAAAATATGCAGGTTTTAGGTATTTGTTCACCTAAGCTATGAGCTGTCAATATCTGGAGTAAATAAAATCTTTCAGCTTGTATTTTTGTTTTTCCTTAATTTAAAAGATTTCTTTGTGATAGATTATAGAAGTAATAAAAATAGATAAAACATTAATTTCTGTCATGGATTGTTAATGTTATAACTACGCTAAGGACAGGTTAATGTGTACTCTTTTCAATAAGGTTAACAGACCTGAATACTTAAGTCACTGAATTTCACTTAATACTAGGAGTTATAAGTATGGCCCCATGTATTCTTGTCTGATTGCTTCTTGTTCTGCCTCTGGAAGGTTACTTTTTCTCAGTTTTGCACTTTCTAGCTGTATTCTAGGCAACAGTTACTAAAATTCATCTACAAGCCAGGTCTTTCAGAAATGTTAGCCTATGATTGATGTACACCATTGAATATTTTTTAATTCCAGATTTGTTGCTCCAGGATACTGGTTAACAAGTTATTTCATGACCTGATTCCAGCATGGTGTATTTTCAAGGAATAAAATATTGTTGACAAGTCCTATTTAGTTTTGAATATGAATTTGTAAACCTCAAATGTCTAGAGTTGTGTCGTGGTTCAAGCCCAGCCGGCAACTTGGAACCACGCAGCTGCTCGCTCACTCCCCCACTCTTCCTTCCTCACCCTGCTCCCGGAGGGATGGGGAGGAGAATCGAAGGAATGTAACTCCCACGGGTTGAGATAACAGCACTCCAGTAACTAAGGTATAATACAAACCACTACTGCTACCAATAATAATGATAAGAGGAATAACAAGGGGAGAGGACACAGCCGTTCACCACCCGCCGACCGATACCCAGCCCGACCCGAGCAGCGATCTGGGCCTTCCGGGTAACTCCCCCCATTTTATATACTGGGCATGACGTGCTGTGGTATGGAATACCCCTTTGGCCAGTTTGGGTCAGGTGTCCTGTCTCTGCTTCCTCCCAGCTTCCCCTCCTCCCTGGCAGAGCATGAGACTGAGAGAAGTCCTTGGTCAGAGTAAACATTACTGAGCAACAACTAAAAACATCAGTGTTATCAGCGTTGTTCCCAGGCTGAAAGTCAAAAACACAGCACTGCACCAGCTACTAAGAAGGAGAAAAAATTACTGCTATAGCTGAACCCAGGACAAGTTGATAAAGAGAGAACCTACAAGGCTGGCAGACTGTCCTGTATCATACAGATGACTTTTCCACTTGCCACATGCCAATCTTTTGTATAGCTGCTTCCACATTTAGATCTTGATTGTCCTTTCTGCTTCCCATTTCTATGTTTGTATTTGTGGTTACTTATAATATAACTAATGTTGAAAGTGATGAACAACAGAACTGTTTGAGTAAGTACCCACCTATGAATGTCCACACTTGGATGGAAAGTAAGTGCAATGAAGGCTACTGTTTTGAATGGCGTATCCATAAAAAAAAAAACCAACAGTGGTGTACAGAAAAGCTTTTGTCCTATCTTTTACAGAATGTATTTCTTCTATTAACTTTAATGTATCTCATGTCAACACTGCATAAAAATCTATGATAGCAAGGCTTTTTTTAGGGAAAATGAAAAATACGGAATTTTAGTGTTTCCTTGTTATCTCCAATGAATTACGTTAGAGACATTTAAATGAATCGATCCATTAAACTTATGTTTGTGCTAATTGGCCTCACAGGCTGTGTGATGGGACAGGTCATGCAGCCATCTCCATTTAACTCAGTTTTAAGTTTGATTTGACATTTACTTTTATGCTTCAGGTGCTGTGATTAAATAGAAATGATGAATGAGTGCTGTAAATGACTACTCGATTGTCTAGGGTACAATGTTACCACTTTTCTGGCATGACCTCTAACTAATTTCCCCTATCACTTTCTCTGTTGATTTGTTCAGAGTAGTCACTTCTGACCCTCAGATATTTCCAAATCCCCACATTTTTCTCCCTGTTCAGCTATTTCTCCCTCTGCACAGGGTTTCCATTCACTTTTTTAATCAAGCACAATGTAATTGTGAAAGGTGTTAGAGTTCCTATGAGCACTGGATACTGCAGTATTGCCTGTTTCAATTGTTGTGGGACAAATTTGTATGAATGTATGCTTAGACATACCCACGTTAAATGTCTAACACCAGAGCTCCTCAGCTGGGCGTCCCTTATAGTCAAGAGACGAAAATAATCACTTCTGGATATAATTTGTCTTATTACAGATTGAGATTAATTGTGATCTACAAATGCTTTTTTCTTATAAGTGACCATCAGGGGAACAAATAATTATTAGATTGGGTACAGATGTTAAAACTTCAGTGAACAGATCTGATGCATGTTTATATCTGGTCAGAGAGTAAGATAAACTTACTCTTTCCAGATTCTCATAGATATAAAATACTAGTAATTTTATCAGCTGAATGAATTTCAGATTAATTTAGTTCCCCTTAAAAAAGGAAAAGGAAGATGATCCAATAATATCAAAGTGATTAACATTCTGTTGCTCATTGCAAAAGAAAGGAAATTATCAAGAGCTTCACAGACACATAATTACAGAGCTACTGTACAATATTCCTGTTTTTCTTGTTTTCTTTTTTGGTAGAATGAAAACTGGTTTGATTTTAATTTCACTTACACAGCCAGATGTCCAAGCTGTGGCCACACTATTCATACAATTGCACTGAAAATGGCAGTATTTAGGGATACACTGAGTCTAAAGTTGGCCATATGGCAGATAAGTTGACCATGTTTAGTCTTCTAGCCAGTCTGAACTCAGCCCGAACTCTTGCTACCAAACCTCCTGATTTCTGCCTCATGGTATCCAAACACTACAATGAGTAATTTCAGATACTTTCAGGGTAGGATCTTGTTTTTTCCAGCTCTATGACATCAAAACCGCAAGAAAGAAAATAAATTTGATCCTTGGGAACATTCTATATTCCACCTGAAAATGATTTTTTTTCCTTTGTTAATTCTGGCCATCCTGTAAATGTTCTCGTATGTTCCCATATCCAGGCAGCAAAGGTGAGGGCTGCAAACATGTCTGGGGGGGGGCTGCTCCCAGAAATGGCACAGAAAATGTTGCCAGGCAGTTAGGATTTTTCATGAAGAAAAAAGTCAAGAAGTATAAACCACATACACTTAGATAGACACTTTATAAAGAAGGAAACCTTCCTGCATAGATCTGCGTGAGGCTCTGAAAAGATTAAACAAAACACTGAAAAGGTGAGCGAAATAAGCAAATTGGATTCAATGGCTATATAATGACTACTTAAGACATTCTTAATTCCACAACTGTCTATTTTTCCTCTTTCAGAAAACGAGTGATTCTTTTTTCGTTTGCAATGGAATTTATCTCCTGATTTCTGGTTTAAAAATAAAAATAAATAAATTTAAAAAAAAGAGCTCTTGATAGAATATTTAAAATCCTTGAATAACTCATTATGACACTTCTTTTTACTTTTTATTTCCTAAATAATCTTCACAATTGACTGTAATTAGAATCCAAGAATTGATTTTGAGTAATTATCTTCCATTGTGCCATGAGTAAACACTTTAGAGTCTATTTAAGGTGTATATACACTCTTTACAATGAATTCTGGAAGACAAACACAGAAAAGACCATTTTAAATGATGCTCTGAGTGACTGCATTATTAGCATGTACAGTAAATTTCTAAGGACTGGTCTTCAAAACTGAGTTGTGAAAAGAAGCTATTCAGCATTAAACAATTTTTAATTTCCTATGGTATTGCTATTTTTTCCCCCTTCTACTATGTTCTGCTGATTCTATGAAGACCATTATTGCTATTGCAATTTCAAAATCATTCCAGATAAAAGGGACATTATCAATGGATTAAACATATTCACATATTTCTTGGAGATTTTCATTTGACAGTGTGACTTATTTATCACATTTGACAGTTGAATTAATTTTACAAAATCAATAGATTATTTCGCATTTCCTGACTACTTGGTACTCAGAACTCTGGTAGAGGAAACTATTCTAGAAATTTCTTTATTCTGGAAAGAAGTCTTCTACACAGCCACTAACTTTGTTTTGAGACAGAACAGACTTCCATTCCTTATCTCTTAGTATTCAGAAAAAGCTGCTCTTCAATCAGAAATTTGTCATCAAAAAGGAAAAATGTCTTTGAGGAATCTGACCAATTCTCAAATAATTTAAAACACTTTAGTTACATAGTAGATTATATGGGGCAAAGACAGTCGTCTTTGTCAAGATTATTTTGTCCTATCAGCAACAACATAGTCAAGTTGGGGCTGTTCAGCCTGGAGAAGAGAAGGCTGCGTGGAGACCTCATAGCAGCCTTCCAGTATCTGAAGGGGGCCTACAAGGATGCTGGAGCGGAACTCTTCATTCGGACTGTAGCAATAGGACAAGGGGTAATGGGTTCAAACTTAAACAGGGGAAGTTCAGGCTGGATATATGGAAGAATTTATTTACAGTGAGGGTGGTGAGGCACTGGAACAGGTTGCCCAGGGAAGTGGTAAATGCTCCATCCCTGGCAGTGTTCAAGGCCAGGTTGGACAGAGCCTTCGGTGACATGGTTTAGTGTGTGGTGTCCCTGCCCATGGCAGGTGGGTTGGAACTAGATGATCTTAAGGTCCTTTCCAACCTAAACCATTCTATGATTCTATGAAATTTAACCGGGATCATAATTCCATTTTGAGGTACATGTATATCTCAGAAGATCTGAATACCACAAACTTCAGAAAGCAGAAAAACTTAGCAAGATTCTAGCTGCTAGCTACTAGTAAAGCCTTCATCTAAGGACTGCATTTCCACACTAGTAAAATCTGGAGCCGATAAAGATTTGTAATCCAAGCACCAGATATCCAGCATGTGTTTAAGACAGATGGTTAGTAGGGTGGCTACAATAGTTGATTAAATAGGCAACAGTATTAAAATAATTCCAAAAACAGCTTTTAGGGCAATATCTACACAGTGATATTCTGTTTAGATTATTGTATTTATCTACATAATCGTTGGCCGAAGCTGTTGATACGACCCAGTTTTGCACTTACATCCTTCCAGCTGGATATTGTCACTAATACATTCTTTAATCTGATTCTTAATCTGTGGTAAATGGTTAGAATTAAATTCTCTTATAAATGTAAAAGTATTACTGAGTTTCATGAAGCATGTTTGTCTTCTCACATAAAAAGGTTAATGTGAATAAGAGACCTGCATACTCTTGAGGGAAATTGTGCAGAAACTTTGTTGAATTTCTGTTTGAACAAACCCATACCCAGGTCTCAGCACTGTAGATGGGCTTTTAGCACAAAGTGCTTCTATGGGTCTGCCAGTCTATCCTAAATACAGTTCAGGACTTCTGATACTTCTGTCTGTAGAGAATCAGAATAACTTTGGTAGAAAATCAGTAGAAGATTAATTTTTTTTGTTCACTTTTCAAAATGTTGTGCCTCCTTGTTACTTGCAGCAGTCAGCAGCTCTACTGACTAGTTTTGGTGCCACTTTCAGTGGTTAAGCATCTGCACTCTTGTGGGACTAGAACACCAAAAGGGAGGGTTTTGAATGGTATTTATCCCTGTTTGGGATCAAATTAGAATAGAGATTAGAAAATCTCTGATCAGGGCAACATTTTTGATCTTTCTTACTTCCCCTTTCTGCCCCGCCTCAGCAAAAGAATTGAGTAGCCAAAATGTGGAGAAGCAATGCTAAGTATTTCTTTACATATCATGCCTGTACTTAGTGTTATCTGTGAGGTAGAAGTGAACAGATGTCATCTTTCCTACAGCTGTTAATGTGTGTTTAGTTGTTACCTGATGCAAAGTATGCATGTCTTTGAGGGCTGTTAGACTTAAAAAATCTTTGCAGAAACTTCCTTTTCATTTAATCTTTATCTATCCCCTCATTAAGTGTATTTGGTACTGATATTCGGTGTACTTTATGTTTAAGGGCAATGAGAATCTGGATGGCAGCATTTTTTGTTTTCTCATGAAACATGTACAGCTGTGCACAATCAGCATATGGCAGACATCTAAGCCTGTAGCATTTTACAATATTGCTGACTGGTTTAGCACATATGTTGAACAAGAAAAAGATCTTTCCTTTTGAACCTGCAGGGAAAAAAAATGCTATTCATTTTTTGAAGTATTGTCACACCTGAGATTTATCTAAGAGAAAGGAGCATAATCCTGGGTGATCTGTTCTTTCAAGTCCTACTGAATATTTCAGATAATACTGCAGTATCCCATGGAAGACACTGTTTAAAGCAACACAGATACGCGAGGAACAGCATGGATGCCATTGCTCTGTCTTTTGCTAGGAAGAGATAATCTCTTAGGAAGAACAGCTCTATCTCTGTAGAAGAATTAAATATCAAACTTGATTCTGAATGTGGGAAAGTAGCATAAGGCAAATGCTGCAGGAGCTGGGTAGCAACTATTGTCAAGACGCTTACATTGGCACAACCAGAGATGAATGTAGAATACCTAAGCACCACCTCCAGTGAGTGCAGAATGTCCGTGCTAGCACTCAGAGCACACAAAGATAACTTTGAAATGCAGTGTCTGCTAATCTATTCTCAGATTCCTGACAAACTGCAGGCATTCTCAAAAAAATTATCATCCAAACCAAAACAACCCTCTGCCCCCTAACAAAAAAACCCACCAAATCTTCCAAAGTTATGCATTTGTCATTCAGCAGCCTGAATTTATTAGTGATGGTCTCACAGCCACTTGACTCTCTCTGGACGACCTTAAAGTATATTATATTTTATGCAAAACATGAATTCCCCAAAGTCACCAACATAACAAAACAGTATACTCCTCCTTTTGATATGTCAGCTACACTGTGAACAGCTCACCTTGTTTTCTTCTGTCTCCAGGAGCCCAGAGAGACGCCCAGAATTATCTTCATTACCTTCCTGAGACATTACGCTGCCTCACTTTGCAGACATGAGCCTTGCCTGAGGCTCTAATGGTTCGTAAGACCAATGCCTCTTGTTGAGAGGCTCATTGTACAAAGGTGAGAGGTGACTGGGTGTCTCTGTACAGCTCTTTCTGGACAGCCCTTCACAAAACAGAAGATTCATCTTAGGCTACTGAAAAGGCCATTGACCTGAATTAGAGACTTCTTACACATTTCATTATATGGTTTCATCACCAGAAATGAAAAAGTAATAGCTTTGCAATATTAAGGAGAAATAACAGCTACTGTGCTGCCAGTAGCCAAGACAGCTGCAAGTGTATGGCTAGAACCTGAACACTGCTGTTCCTGAAAGACCTAAAAGTAAAACTAAAAGGTGTGAAAATACTAACTGGGAAATGGGAAGTATCTTCAGAAGCTGTAGTTGGACATTTTGATCTGTGTATTTGTCTGGTAATTTCATCTCATACCAAGGTCTAGAAAAATTACATCAATACAAAGTATGATCTTGAAATTGCAGCTGCACAAGGTATCATTTTAAAGGTGTTTAATATCTGTACATCTGCAGCTGTGATCATAAGCCTGAAGTTCTGCATCAAATAGGTGGCAGGACAGAAATAACTGTGCAATTCACAGTAATGAATTATAATTCAGTTGTAAAAAGAGAAGCGCTAACGTTGCTGTGTTCTGTTTCTTGAAATAACTGTGAAAGTCAGTTCAGTTGAGGAACACAACTTGTCATGGCTAGCTAGTTAGGCTGGCAAGATTCAAGGTGCTGGAAAAAATATTACTCGTGCCCACTTTATTCTTAATCTATTAAGTGAAAATGTGCTTAAGTTTTGATGCGACATCTCAAAGCAAAACATAGCATAGTTACAGAGGGATAAACACCACATATTGCTGACACATCTACAAAGGAATCAGATCCCAGTGTTTCTGATCTGCTTTTTTTTGCTTTTGCTTTTGACTGCAATCAGCTAACTGGCATTAACTTCTGTTTTTTCTTTTTCTTTTTTTCTTTTTTTATTTTGGATACTTGAGGATGGCAAAAAAAAATAAAAAAACAAACAAACAAAAAGAAAAAAAACAAACAAACAAAAAACCAAACAAACAAAAACCCAAACAAAACCAAAAAAACATCCATTAGCTAAAAATACACTAAGTTCTATCTTTTGTGCCAAGTACAGCCAGGATGTAAATGCTTATATAAGAAACGGAGAGTAAGGCTGGTATTGCATCCTTCTTTAGCTACTACATGTTTATATAATCTATCTTCTGGTATATTGATATATCATTCCCTTTGCTGAATTCATTCAAGTCTAGAACTTCCAAACCACAATGAAGAACAGGACGCAAAATTCACATTAATTTCAGAGCAAGTAATGGGGAGATTTTTTTAAACAATTTTGAAGACTGCAGTTTATGCCTCCACCTCTGAGAGGCCATGTTGTTTACAGCTTTAAAATAAAAGTAGATGTCAGGTCAGTTGTAAGGCACAATGCACACCATTTATGCCAGATTTTCGTATGATTTTGAAGAATAATAATTAGACCTGTGAGCTCAAAATAAAATGCTTGCATTTCAAACAATGACTTAAATGGCATGAAATGGGAGTAGGAACCTGCTTCATGTCAGTGATCTTTCATGTTTATTCAGAGAAGTTGCTGCTGCTTGCATTTTGTTCGGTTTTACTTTTTCTTACGTGCATACTGCTTCGTGGCTATAGAAACAGCAAACAAAACTAGTCTGCTACTTTTAAACCTGTTATCCAGATGATTTAATCTTTCCTTCCCTCCCCTTCCCTTCTCTTCTCTTTCCATTCCCTTCCCTCCTCTTTCCCCAGGCAAAAATGCCTATGGCTCCTCCATATGAGTTTGGAGGGTCAAGGATTTATATTTTCCTCAGAGCACCTGGATTTCCAGCTGTTAAAATAAGAACTTGGATCTATTTTGAACCTCTATTTCTGGTTCATACTTCAGGCACTTGTAAGAAGGACTAGGTTGAAACTTCCAGTATTTTGGTCTCACACTTGGTAGGAGGATTTCCTTCAGTTCTGTAGACCCAGAGCATCCAGGCATCCCTGCCCCAGACTTTTTCAAGGAATTCTATTTAATTCTCATTGAGCACTTGGCTAGTTTACATTTTTCCAAGCTTACAAAATAGTCATCCGGATATCAGAAATACCAAAGTACCATCACTTCTGCAAAAAAAGCTGACACATATATGAAAAAATAAGAAAAATAAAAGCCTTTTCA